>NC_084675.1:4523411-4823411 GCF_028389875.1 Rhea pennata | reverse complement strand
AACTGAAACAAACATTTCGAGGATAGTATTTCATGTGAATTATCTTAGAATTCATATATTGCAAGTATCTACCTGCCAGCAACCATAAAGAGGAACTTTGCAATGCACAGGTGTACCTCTCTGAACATTACAAGATAATTGTTAAATGCTTCTCAGCTGTCATCTCTGCTGCCCACATGTGCTGCTCCTTGAGTATCAGTCCTTAAGATACATCATTGTCATAGAAACGTAAAGTTCCCAAATGCTCTGAGATGAAAATTTTAATCTATTTTTTTATATATATATATACACATTCCTATATTAAAAATGTTACCAGTAGCATATTTTTTAGCATTGCTGAATTTACACAATAGCTATATTTTCCTCCACCAATACATGGCTAGAATTCCTTGGTAAAATAAAAACTCATTCATTTTCCTGCTATTTGGATATGGCGTCAGTGAATAATAGCCTGCTGATTGTGTATGGAGCGATTCTTATCCCTTAAGTCCACAATAAAAATAATAAAAATACATTGACTCTAAATGTGAGGACAACTGTTCCTCCTATCCCAAACTATTCCTCCAGTCTCAAAGTCTCAAATGTATATATATCACAAGGGTAGTTGGGGGGTGTCTACACATGAACACAAACAGGAATTCTATTTATTACTACATTCACAGAAAGAAGTACCAGGTCATCACAAGTTAGCTGCCTACATGATTGTGCCATTTCGTAGCCTTAATACATAACTGCTTCCTACAAAACAGGATAATCAGCAGATTTGTATAGCACATCGTACACAAAACACACTCTTGGCCAGTTTTACATATATGCTGGCAGGCCTCAGTGGATTGGCACAGAAAATCCCAATACCTATGCAACTTCTTTTAGGAGCTAATGTGAAAGGAAGAAGTTAAAAGGTTCAGTTATGGCAACATGCCAAGTTAAAGAAGTCCTATTCATACCTATGCTGTGGATCCTTGAAAACTTATTTGAATCTTATGCATGGTATCAATGGCTAATAAACCCCAAAGCTGGCATGCTTTTCCTAACTGTATCAGCTCATCTAATAAAATATAGTATCCCTTCCTACAAAACTCATCTAGCTCATACCCTGGACTACCTTGGCTGGTGTACTTTTACTAACTTATCTAAATTATTCCATGTAAATTGAGCTCAAAGATATTTTTAAATGTTTTTAAAATGCATTAAAGAAAAAGAACACAGATCTTTGTGGGATTTCAGACATTTTAAAGTATTAAATTATGCAATTGTCTTCTTATTCCCCTTTTACCCACAAGCTCCATCTTTCTGCATCTAACTCTTAAATATACCACTCTCTGCAACATTGTTGACTTTAAAAATGCACAAGAATGATACAACATGTCTCCAGAGAACAGCAACAGGATCCATTTCCTGAAACGACATGTGGGATAAGCCCTTGTGCACTAAACATTAGCAAAGTTAATCTGTAACCAAGATCTTGCTGAAATAAAGAGTTATTGCTTACCTTTAGCTTTAATCCTGGCAGTCATATTTATAAAGGGTTTTTTTTTGTAGGCTCCATACAAGGAAAATGTCTCATAAATTTAACTGGCTGGAGAAAAAGAAGTTTAAATGCGGACATTCAATATTATTCAAGTTTAGTATCATGATTAATTTGTTCATTTTTATCAAATAAAATTAAGTAAAACAGGGAAATAAAATTGTTTTACAGTTAAAGCATGTGAGAATGCTGAAGAAGCTCCTTAAATGCACTGGACAATGCATTGCAATAGATAAATCTCTGCCCCAAACTTGCATGCCCTTGGGATGTCATTAGTCTTCCTTAAGACTACTCTACCCATCTGTTAACAGGAAGACAGAGATGACGATGATTAATCCTGTAAAATCTTTGAAAGGCTCTGAGCAACATGAAGTTGGATCTAACTTTAAAATTGGCTAGGGGGGTGGGAGTGGGGCAATTGGAAGTGGGCAGTTGGACCAAAATGACCTGCAGTGGTATCTTCTAGCCTAAATTATTCTATGGTTCCGAGAAACAGATTCCAAATGGAATAAGTATGGAACCTTGTTATTTATCAGCATAATAGAGACAGTAGCAAATTTTCTGTGCACCCCAGCATCTTCAAACTGAATTGACAGAAAAAAATAAAATGTGATCTATAAGTAAATATGAAAAGACATTTAAGTTTCATGTCCATTCAGTCCTTGGTTCCCAAATGGGATTAAAACCAACTGTGGCAATGTTTTCTGAAGGAGGAGTTTACTGTAACTCATAAAAGATAAACCCATATGTAAAGAATTCTCTGGCATCCTTTCTTTAACAGTGAATGAGTGGGAAAGGGCATGGGAATACCTGTTTACCGGAATTCTTTGATTGCTGTCCAGATGTTTTGAGAGATCAGATTTTTTGGTCTGCCAGGTAGGTCTGTCATTATAATGACAGACCTGTGAGAGTCTTTGAGAATCTCTTTGAGAGACCTCAAAATGATTTTCATTGTGATAATCACAGAAGCCTGGCAATATGCAAAAGTGTTTCTGAAAGGTGGTTTCCAATGGATTATTACAGATACTAGCCCCATCAAGCAGTACTGAAAGTATTCACTTACTATCCTGTATCACTTGGAATTCATTGTCTATTGACTCAAAAGATAAATTAAAATATAAGTTGGTGACTAAGTTAGATAAATAAAAATGAAATTACTTCCCCTATTATTTTACATAGCTCTTCTTCTTTCTGGGACCACAATCAACCCAGTGCCTTAATCCTACAGAAGTTTTACATACACACAACTCCCACTGGACTATAGAAGTATGTTGTTTATCTGAATTTGTCCAGGTTATAGGTATCAAGCTTTCGAAAACCAAAGTCCTTCCTATCAAATTTATGGCCAGATCAAATATGCATCACATTAATGTCTTTCACTAAAATTCTTAAAGATTTAATTAAAGTTTACAGTTTATGGCAAATATCCAGTGAATTTAAATTCTTCTCTTGTGAGATGTCATGATTTACTTCAAATAATTCATTAAGTATATTCTGCTGTAATTGTATTTTTGTAGAATCATTTGAAATGTTAGTTGGAAGAGACTTCTGGAAGTCATCTTGTCCAACATTGTGCTGATAGCTGGACTACTGCCAACACTAGATTGAATCAGCCGCTGCTTTGTCTAGCTGAGTTTTGAAAACCTCTACAGATGGAGACTCCAAGCTTTGGTGGGTGACCTGTTTCAGTGCTGCACTACACTGCTGCTTAAAAAGTTTTTCCTCATGACCAATCTGAGCACTCTGCTATGTTTTCAAATAATTCACTGAAACTAGTTGAGACAGGATCTTTAAGCCATAGTAAGTCAAACACAGCATGTGATATGATTTCTGTTACCTGATGAGATGAATATGCAAGTACTTCCTGAATGTCTACCCTGCCTGTGATTAAAAATTCACTTTCTGTGAAGCTTTATTGATCCTAAAACCTGCCTATTTAAATTTTCAGTTCAGTTGTTAACTTTTTCAACAGTATCAGGAACAATATGAAAACAGAAAATTCACTGGAAAATACTATTTCTGTAGCAGTTTTTAAGCAAATTGAAGTTCAGTCTTAGAGTAAAACACTTACATTGCCAATCTGTCCTCTCTTTGTCTACAGAAAGGATGTATCAGCTTACAGGTCTGTCAGTGTGACAGCATACTCAACAGCAATGAATTTGCTACACTGATTAGATTTAATATAATGAGTTGTTTGTCACAGCAGTCATAATGGTAAGAACTCCACCGCCACCTTCCCTGCTACCATCACCATCACACTTTAGTGAAAAGAGTAATTGCATAAATTGATAACAAAACTCCATCTCTTCAAACATTTTGGAGAAATGTAAATTTGTTTCAATAGTTTAAAGCCAAAATACTTGCTTTTGTTCACTAATATTCAAATATAACAAAACTGAATCAACCTGTTATCTTTAAACAATAAAATTTAAAATGATTTCACACATTCAAACTTCACCATGATAAACTTTCTACATCCTGTTGTAAAAAGATCAAGTGGCTTGCTCCTCGCAACAGAAAATGAGAATGACCTGATACCTCCATGAAGCATTTAGTTCAGGCCATTTCATGTGGTATTTTCAACGATCTAACTCAGAGACTTCCAGTCTTAGGAACAGCAAGAGGGGACATGTGAATTTTACCCAGTAGTCCTTTAACTTTTTGCAAGAGATTTTTCATAGTCACCCCTTTTATGAATTGATGGTGTTCTGCCCATCATATCCCCTGCATAACTACATTCAGGTTTGCAAGGGATTTGCAAAGGTCTCAGGAGATTACTGAAACACAAAATCACTGAAGTTTTGGAATGATATATTCAAAGCCACCTGGAACTTTGCATCCAGTCCCAAATATCTTACATGCAAACATACAAAGGGCTATGAAGATGATCAGAGGTCCGGAGCATCTGCCCTGTGAGGAACAGGCTGCTTAGCCCGGGGAGGAGAAGACAGAGGGGGGGTCTTATCAATGCATATAAATACCTGAAAGGAGGGTGTCAAGGGGACGGGGCCAAACTCTTTTCAGTTGCCCCGTGTGATGGGACAAGAGGCCATGGGCAGAAATTGAAGCACAGGAAGTTCTGCCTGACCGTGAGGGGGAATTTCTTCCCTGTGAGAGTGACAGAGCACTGGAACATGTTGCCCAGAGAGGTGGTGGAGTCTCCTTCTCTGGAGATCTTCAAGGCCCGCCTGGATGCAACCCTGTCTAACATGCTCTAGGTGACCCTGCTGAGCAGGGAGGTTGGACTAGATGATCTCCTGAGGTCCCTTCCAACCTTACTGATTCTATGATTCTATGATAAAAAAAATACTTAGACAACATAAGAAAATAATATGTTACTATATGAATCAAAAGATCTGCATGCTATACACTACTCTCACTTACTGAGAGCTGATAATCAATTCTGCAAGATGATAGTGCTAAAAGAACTGATCATTAAATGAATACAAAAGATCGTATACTGGAAGTCTGGTTTGCTCAAGGAAGAATGACTGAATTTTGCAGTTAATGACTTTATGCAAGTTACATTTTCTCAGGCTTTACTGACAACTGGCTGATACTGGCATCATGAGAGTATTTTGGAAGAGATTTGCAAGGTGTATAGTTTTGGCTTTTTATTCAGATTGTACCATAAACCCTCAGATGACTTGAGATCTGATAAATAATAAGAGGTGTATTCCTATAATCTTTCATTCCCATTTGATTTAGTTGCTCTGATCTTTTACCTCTTTCTTCCTTATAATTTAATTAAACTTATTCTACATACAGGTATGCTAATACATGTCTTTTTCTCACCATAGTATAAATAGAAGCAAAATATAAGTACAAAACTTAAGCAAAACTTAACCAGCTGTCAAAGTGCTTAGGCCTTAGAAACATTTAATCTAAGTATCTTGCATAACAAACCGATGAATGCAATTATGTGCATCCCACACAGACGTGATAGGAGATCTATCATTCAGTGTTTTTTTGGCCTTTCATCTTCACTCTGTTTATCTTGCTCCATTCCACTTTCACTGCCAATGACTGCATATTTAGGATCTGAAACTTGGATTTCAAACATGCTCTATGTCCTATTCTACACAACTACAGGTGAGGAACATTCTTCCCAAAAGATTAGACTTCTGACATTCGCATTTTTTTTTCTATTATCTTTATGTTGAAAGTATATGGTCTTTAGGAAGTCAGTCTTGTCTGACTTGTCTGGCAGAAATAATAGCCAATTTCTAGGAAGAACAGAAAAGACTATTTTCTACTCTACCATTTACATTTTCAGAAGGCAGTTGTTGCAAAGATATCTGGTCTTCTTCTACAGTATCTCTGTATGTAATTTGCTTGCTTGAAGACTCTAGTTTATACTGAACTGAGGGTACTGTGATTGCTATGTATTGCATAGTACCATGTAGACGAGTTAGTTCGGCCATCTGATTCTCACTCAGATATACTTCATTGCTTCTGTTCAGCAGGCCCTCTCTCCAGGTTAAACTCTGAGCATGGTTGAGCAAACACTCTTGCTCCTTTGGCCTGATAATGGATTTTATATGCTGTGGAATATACAACGGAAGTAAGAAAGTTGTAGTGCCTCACTAGTATCTCTGATACTAGCAAACATTTTCAAAGAAATATATTGCAAGGTCAGTAAGTGTATCCACATTAGAAAACAACAATAAAACAAACAAACAAAAAAGGACATCTCTACCTAGATCCCTCCCTCTGGTATACTGCAGAAACTTTAAATTTAGGATGCTATATGATGCAATTCAGTACATTTTATCATTTAATAACCACAGAATTGCTTTATAAACATAGATAATAGCTGACACATGGCAAACAGGTGGAATGAGTACTGCCCTTTCCCTTCCCAGTAAGTTGGAGCTGTGATAAGGTACCATGACAGAGCTGTTTTATAAGTGCTGGTATGACCACACCTCCTTTGCACAGCACTGGTAGTATGGCACACCCTTGTTTGACAGGAACTATCACCTTGTGTTCACTCATTCCTTGGTTTTCCCAAGTAGCTATTTCAATCTCAGTGTGAAATAGTTAAATATTATAAGATTTTGCCTTTCCTACACAGAAATATCTGGTGAAAAGGCAAAGAGCCTTGGGACATCCACAAGAAGAAATTGCCCAGTACATCCTGGGAGCAGCTGCACAGTGAGCAGAGTAAACGCAGTGATAGCGCGCTGGGAGAGGTAGAGGTCTGCGACATGACGTTATTGTACCATGCTGTGACTGCTGCTTTCCTTTCTCTAGTGCCCTGTTCTGTGTGAGCAGGGTGGTGGGGGCCTGATCCACCGCTTAACTATTTTTCAGATAGTTTAAATCCGAGTACACGCTATAAACAAACAAACTGCCAGTGTGGGGATAGTCAGGAGTTAGTCAGGCTTGCCATAAGAAATATATGACAAACTGTGTCCTTAAACTGTGGGTTTGGACCAGGAAAGAAATTTTGACATAAATACCAATTTCAGGTACACCTTCCTCATCCAGCCCCAGCTACTCATTCTTACCCCTCCCTCGGCTCACTGTCCCCTCTGATTCTTCAACATTACCCTTTGCAGGGCTACACTGTGAACTAGCTTGGAAATATTGATCCGGTCTTAGAAAGCTGGATCTGGCTCAGTTAAAAACAAACAGAACAGCTCACAAACTCTTTTTGTCAAGATATTCCTTAAGGTGGACCCATTCCCTGGTTGGTTCATCCTACAATTACACCAGCAAAACCAAGACAGTGACTCATGGGAGCAGGAAAACAGGAAGGGTACTGGTATCTGACTGCACGGCCGGAGGGCACTCCAAACCTTTGGGTGGCCAGTTACTGCTGAACATCTGCAGCTGTCACTGAAGGCAGCCATGCTGGCTATCTCTATTACAGATGAGTCATGTTGGGCAGCATTTTACACCCACTTTGCATAAACATAAATGGTAACTCAAGTTGCAAGACTGTGAGTATCAGGTCTTCTCTTCAGATCTCTGGATTATTTTCTATCTATGCAGGAATCCACTTCTGAGGGTGTATCCACAGTAGGAAAAAAGTGTGCTCTTGCTATGTTATTTCCTAGAGAGGGAATGCTGTTGGTAAATTTAATTCTTCCTAGCAGATGAAAATGCCAGCAGTGCGCCTTGTCTTATGTAAGATTGAACCTTGTGCTGATCAGCTCCTGGTATGAACACAGACTTCCTCCAGGGGAAAATAAGGCCACAGGACTCCACAGAAAAGGGTGGAGGTTTTGCTTAATATTAAAGGATCTGCTCTGTACCTCTTGGTGTAAGATAAGCCATTTTGTGCAGGGTGATGAGATTTTTAAGAAATTATACAGTGTTTTTCCTCTTATTTAACATTACTTTTTGATAACATAAGTTTAATCCCACTTTCCTCAGAACACATCTTGTGAAAAAAAACACACTTTAACAAAAAAGAAACATTCCCTTGCATTGGTATTGAAGCCACAAGACTTAATGTATCCAGCACTTGTGAATCTGCTGTGTGTAGGGGAACAAGGTGGAGCCGACCACCTTTAATCAAAGATTAGCTGCTTTAATCAGAGATGTGAACAACTTGCATTCTCTGCTTTTGATTTCCACAAAGCCTGTTTGTTTTACTTAAGGCTAGTTTACTACGCCCCTGTTACCATGGAATTGCTAGGGAGCTAAGCCACACCTTTATGAATACACTTAGCATTTCCTGCACACTGCAGCCTTAAAAGCAGAGTCTCCTATACTCAGAAGGGGTAACTGGATGTAAAGGGGCATAAACAGCTAATTTTTAAGATCTTGGCAGTCTGGCAAAGGGCACGCATGTCACCTGTCTTGTCACTTATCATGATCTTGCTAAGTAGTTCACACAGAGTTTTTGGTCTGTTTTTGTTGTGAGGTGTATTTTTCAAAAGTAATTGATGCTTGGGAGAATGATAATGTTTCCTACCCTTTCATCGGTTTGAATCCAGCTCTTCCACTGGTGGCTGCTTTGTGACTAGAAGAAAATGAATTGATGGGACCCTATGAAATCCCTCTGGGCTGATACATGCTCTGTATTAGAGTAATGGTAGGCTGACTGCCAGTTTCAGCAGACAGGATGAGAGTTCATTACATGTAAACAACCCTTCTTTCAGTGCTGTGTCTCTGAGGCAGCATGCTACAACTGCTAGATCACTTGCATCCTCTTCTTTCTGGTTCATCTGTAATTTAAATTATTAACTCAAATTATTTGTCAGTCCAGTCTGATGCTTGGTATTTATACAAATTTCAGGAACTTCTGGGATTTTTGCAAAATTTGCTTAAAAAGGAAACATAACTTTTAAACATACATGTTCAGTACTATAAAAGTCTCACTACTGAGACTTACAAAAATGTACAAAGGCTGTATAAAAATGCCTAAAGAACACTAAATACTCATGTTAGAAAGCTATTCTTACTGCTGAATCATTTTAGTAAGTAGTTTCACAGATTCCCACTTTACTCTTCCATTTGAAATTGTATTTTCATATTTTGCTTGATTGCTACATACTGCAAATGCGCTAGGTTTAGAGTTTGTGTGAAACCAAAGAAAAAATTATTGTCATATAAATGACCTGGACTTCAGGTTATCTCTGAGTATTTCTTAGGGAGTTTGTGACATGTTACAAATTGCAGTAGCTTCTAAGGCTTGGGTGGATAGTAAATATGATTAATAAGACACAGTTACTACCACAGCAATAAGGTGGAGTAGGCATGAGTAATTGTAGTCTGTGGGAACTTGATCAGCGTCCTCCAGCTCATGGGCATGAAAGTATTTTGTAATCACAGCAGTTAAAAGAAAAAAAGAAAACCAAAAAAACAGAAAATTATCAGTATTTTTATGCAAGATTTCTTCAGGATTTCTTTAAATAGCAAAATGTTTACAAGCTGACAACTATGACAACTGAGAATTGGTTTGTTAATTTAAGTAATTATTGTTACTCTTACAATGCTGAGAATGAATCCTATGGGATATATTATGATGATGCAGGCTCAAGTGTAGTCGGGAAGGATTCATACTTTTTAAGGGTTACAGCTTTGTTATACAGGCATAAAAGCTGTAGAGATAGATTCTTCGGATGCATCTTCAATGCTTTATAGCAGCAAGAGCAATCTCCATAACAGATAGTCACAACATATTATTGAAGAGAAGTGTTGTGAACATATACATTCTGGAACAAAATTAATGGGTGTAAAATAGCAGCTAGTATCATTCATTTACACAGCCTATTTGCAATAGCAACCAAAGCCCAAGTATGCAAACAGCCTGGGCAGTTGGGTGGAGGAATGTATTCCATGGCTCTGCAAGTTTTCAAATGAAGCAATACCCGTTTACTGGGATTAGCTGCCTTTCCCAAGATCAGGCTCAAAAGAACTTACAAAACCATTATATACACACACCCAGAGTCATCAAGCAAATTCTTCATTGTTGTATGGACAATATGCTGCACAAGACTAGGAGAAGAGGTTTTTTGCTCTATGGTAGAAAAGAAAATATCTCATTCTTAGAAGAATCCCATGGGAATGGTAATACGTGGATAAAACAGGCACAATCATACAATCATAGAGTCTCAGCTGAAAAAAAATCATACAATCAGTTAAAAAAAAAAGAACCTCTTTCTGGAAAAGGGATGATAAGCCAACAGTTCTGCATCAGCCCTACATTTTCTAATTCTTGGGCAACAAATATTCATTGTCAAGAGCTGCTATTTAATATAACATTTGCCCTTCCGTTTTCATTTGTGTTTCCACAATACAATTGAGGAAACAAGAAAAACGTTTGTCACCTTTCAACAGTGAACTTTGCTTGACATTGGGCTTGATGGTTTGTGTAATGGATGAGGAGAACTGAGGCAAAGGATGTGTAATGGAACACTTTCAGGCCTTCTAAGTTCAAACTTAGAAAGCTTCATTTGGTGCCTTCGTTATTGAAGTGATACAAAACTTCAGCAGATGTCATAAAAGTGTAATATGGGGGTAGAATACTGCATAGTTTATTTGACCCAGTGTCCTTGAGGGAGACAGAGAAAACACTAATTTTAAGAGCGTGGTTTATGCATAGAGGAAAAATGGAGCACAAGGATCTAATTTTTTTTTCATTTATCTCTTTAGAAGATAAAGACAGATACGCAAAACTAATTTAAATCATGTTTGAACCACTTCAATGGCTTCAACATCAAATTCAAAGACTCAAAATACGTTAGAAAACTGAACTGCTGTTATTATTTAGATCAAAATATATCATATTTCAATCAAAACAATGTTATCATATTTGGATACTAAGCTCACCAAAATATATGACTGTATATTATATAAAATAGGTACGTATATCTACATCGAGTCTTTATTATATATCTATTTTTATTCCTTACCTGTGTGCTTCCTCAGAGTTTTCCAGTTTGGGCCTGAAACAGACACTTACCTGTCTGGTTGTTAGCATTTCTGGCTTCCTACAATATTCATTTAATTTGTATTTTTCTTCACTTCCTCTCTAGTTTCTGAAAATGCAGGATATAAGATAGTGTATAGATTAAATGTTTGTAAAGACCAAGAGTTTCCACAAGAATAGAGCAAATCAGATTTTTAGTATAAATGGAATACTTATAATTTAACAATGTTCAGAACGTATAGTCATTACTGACTGCCCCCAACCTCCAAATGAAGGGAAATGATGCTTCAGCACAAGCTTTCTTACTAGGGTAAAATTCACACTCTGCTATGCCATTATAAACACTTCTTCCGTATAAAGTACTTCTTTACAATACCTTTCTTCCTTTCTTCCTACCAGTGTCTCCATATTTAAGCAGCTTCACTCTTAAGTTACTATTCCTGTGCAACAGCTGCTCCTTGCCCAGCCCTTATTAACTGTTTTCCTTCCAGATTAGGCTTTTGTTACATACTTTACATATCTACACATCTACATATCTGCACCTTAATATCTAATAAAATGAAGCTATCAGTACAGTAAGGAATGCTCCAGAACTGCCCAAGTCCCAAAGTGATTTTTTATATGTTATGAACTCAAAAATACTATGCAGAGTCGATATATCATCTCTCTTTCCTGCTCTTTTTCTCCACCATCTTTGTGTGTGCACATGCCCACCATATTGCCACAGTCGCAGTCAACAGTGTGCCTGAGTTTGATATATTTGATACAATAAAAGGGAAGATTGGCTGAATTTTCTCTGTGAGGATTCTGAAACTCAGAATTTCTGCTTCTACTTTAAAATAGCCTAAAATTATGTTATATGCATGACTCAAAAGGACCTTTAGAAGGGGATAGGATACACTTTTCTTAAACAGAAAAGTATGAAATAACTCCCTGTATATCAAGTCAAATACAATGACAGGATCTAGTCCGAAGCTGCATCGTGACTGAATTTTTCCCAAGCAATGCAAAGATCCCAGATATGTGATGTAACCCAGATTCCTGCAGAAGATCTCATATTTCTTACCATTTGCACAGTTTCTCAAGGCAAGTTTCAGAGCGACATGGCAGATGTCAGCTGTGAAGGCACCATCCTGCACAGAGCTGGCCTGTTAGCACTGGAGTCCAGCGACTGCTTCCTGCTGAGCAGACTCAATAGAATTTGGCAGACCAAGGTAAAAGACTCCAGTGGACCTTGGGTAAAAAAAAAAAAAAAAAAAAAAAAAAATGTTTTATAGTCCAGAGTAGTACATGGGTGAATTCCCGTTGAAATTTAAAGCAGGAAGAGAAGAGTTTTATTTCCATTATTTATATATACATTAGTTGCACTATAGTTCCTGGACTCTAGCTCTAGATCCTTCCTATCACTCTGGACAGAGATTGCATTGATAGTATCATGCTTGGTGTTTTAGTCTTCCTTTTCACTATTTGGATGCATTTTATTTTGCCATGGTAAGATATGCAGTGAATGCATGTTTTAGGGTTATTCTCAATGCTTACCTTCATTTTCATTTTGAAACTTGCAAGACTTTATGTCCTGTGCGCATTGCTATAGATAAAATTATATTAAAGGAAACTTAGCTATCATTTAATCACTGCAAGACTACAAACTGGCTTAGGCTGACAATGAAGTATGCTATAAAAGCTGAAATTAATGTGAGAGGCCTTTAAGTAGACATAATAACATGTTGTACTTGTTTTTGGCCATGAAGGTGTAAACCTGTTATAAGAAATGCACTGGAAGATGGCATGGTACAGTTAGTGTCTTCAAATCAAATAGTAAGTGCTATCAACTGAACTAGCAACTCATCATGGATTTTCTTCTATGGTTTCAGATTCAAATAGTAATCCATATTAATTTGTGTACTGTCAGTGAATAAGAACCCGATATGAAATAGCAGAAGGATGTAACATGAAGATGCGCTTAAACTGCTTCTGTAGTTGGTCCATTGTGCTGACCAAAGATCATTCAAATTTGCAATGTCAGCCCTAGATGACAAATTTGGCAGTGAGAGGGTTGTTGCTTTTTGCTTGTTTGCTTTATAATATAATGCTAAAGCATTATAGAAGAAATCTCTACCTAACAGTTGCACAATGTCTCTTGCTTTCTCTCTTTGCTTCCTTCAACTTAATTCTACTCTTTGCTTCCTTCAACTTAATTTTAATAATTTTCCTTAATGTCTTGGGAAGATGACAATCAAATTCCGCTCAGTGATTAGACTTTTCCCCCAGGTATGTATGTTCTCTGATTTGATCTGAATTTTTTACCCTGAAGAAGTATATCAGAACAAGTACATGTATCCAAAAATTGTAGGAGGCATGTTCAAACAGTGGTAAGTCTTACACTTTATATGCACTACAAAGAAAACCACAGGATAATAGACATGCAATTTTAAATATATAAAATATGTATGTTTATATACATATAATAACAACATGTGGGAATCAGATACAAGACTTTCATAATACAAAGGTGATAGACAGAAAACCTGAAGAGTTCACAGAGGTATTGAAGGAAATGTTTTCCCTTTTCTTTACTTTGCTTTTTCAATAAGTATTTTTGTTTATAGCCTATCCAAAATTAGATCACCTTTGAAGGTGTTTTTAGGCAGTAAATGCTCAATACACCTAAGGCAAGAGGACAGATGTACTGTTGTTGCAGTTGCATTGTTGTATAGCTTGTCTCAACGAGGCACGAGGTGGGAGAAGGGATATTTCAACCTGTTAGAAAAAACCTGAATGCCTTTTATGTTTTGAGTTGTGCTTCTGTGAAGCTAAGAGAAAAACTTGGAATCCATAGAAATATTCAGTTGTAGTTGGCAGTTTGCTAACAGAAACCATACATCTTATATGGATGTTTATTTGCTCAGTTTAACTTTCATTATTAATATATTACGATACTAATAACCTTTACAGCTGACTAATACAGTATCCTCTGCATGAGCATGTTCTACTAATGTAGATTGGGGTAGTCCTGCTATGAAGCCTCAGAGTAAGGAACAGGTTTCCAAGCCAGCTAGGGATAAAGTTTACTTTGCAAACACTTTTGCTGGCTGAAAACATTACTACATCCTATTTTCTTTTCAGAGGTTTTATGGCAGAAAGTACAGCCTTCTTGATCTGTCAGCATAGGGCAGGTACATGCTATCTAATTTCCTTCAAAGTTTAGTTTAAACAGCCAATAAAGGTGTTTTATGACGACTGGGATGATTTTGCCTGAGGAGGGCTAAGGCGCATTCACAGGATCCTCTCTGTTGGCAGAACTGCGCAGTAGTAATCTCCAGATGACAGGAAGTAAAAAACCAGATGGCATATTCAATAGTCTCAGCAGCACTGCAAAGACCAGACTGCTGGACTAGCACTTAAGAAAAACTGCTGCAATCATAGTAAACTGATACATCGCTCTGCTACTTTTCATCTAACCGGGCATGGAAAGAATACTGGTAATGTGGCTCAGGGTATCTGTGTCTCTGTATATTTTGTTTCATTTCATGATATTGCAAAGGGATACTGTGAACTTCTTTCTAAGGTTGAGAACCTATCTAAACCTGAAACTTCAATAGTTTGAATAGATATTGAGAAGAGGCTCATCTGAACATCGGTGAATTTGAATTATTGATTTCTGAGTTAGAAAAATCTGAAAATCTTCTCAGAAAACCTTTATTCTGACATACTCTTTTTCAAGAAAAATTTCTCTGAACAGAATTTTTGAAATTAAATACTATGGTTAAGACAGTTTGACAGCTTGCCACTGCCAAATGTGGGAGGTCCGTCTTGTTTCCCCACTTTTTTATTTCCCTGCCTCACGTCTACTATCTCTCTGTGTACCAGCTCTGGTTCTGGTCAGGCTCTAGTTAAGCCAATGAAATTTGTTCACCAAAAAACAATACTTTTTTTTTTCCCGACTTACCAGGTTGACTTTGTTCTACACAGAGCCAGTACTGCCCGAGCCTGCACAGAGAGTGGCACACAATCAGGAATCTCTCCCTTTCAGCAAACCGTAAGGCTGGCTCAAGCCATGATGCGTCAACCCTCTCATTACTTCCTCAGCACACACACACACACACACACACACACAAAAAAAAAAAAAAAAAAAAAAAAAAAAACTGTGTTTGTAACCAGGAGTATAAAATAGTTTTGGTAAATAATTTTCTGGGAGTTTTCAGAAGCCTCAGGACACCCAGTCTATCCTTTTGCTAGTTGCAGTTGAAAAACTGCTAGTTACAGTTTTGGAAATTGCAGTTTCACAAACTTTTTATCTTTTGGAGGGAGATGGAGGTCAGAAATGCTGTTTTACATATAAGTTGTGTTAGCCAGTACTGCTGCCAAAAAGAATGATCATTAAGTTACTCTCTGAAGAATCTTTCAATAAGCACAACATCAGCATTAGAAGTGACATATTGTGTAGACTTCCTTAAGATTTCATAACCAAAATACGGCATATGTTCTAATCAGTCCAATACAGACCATGCCCCCAGACTGGTCTAAAGATGGATGCATGTACAAGAGACAAAGCAATAAGGTGAGATTAAGCAGGAAGCAGCCAGCTCTTCGTTAGCTAATGGGCCATGCCCTCATTGCTACTTAGTGTTACTTTATTTTTATTTTAAAATATTTATAGCAACTATTTTAGCCTCAGTGTAGTCTTTCAAATTACTTTTGAGATTTTACATTTTCAAATCTTTTTAAAGTGAGAACTAAGACAGATAGCTGAGGAAGAAGAACAAAACAGCACTATTCTTAAGGTTTTGTACCAGCAAAATATTAAAGTGATCTTAGATGAAAATGTCAGTGTCTGTTTCTCAAAATATCACAAAAACCTGATGGCACGAAGGATAGATCTTTTCAAAATATCAGACACATGACTGCATGTATTTAAGTGTCCTCTTTAGGTACTTCTGAAAAAATGTATTTATAGCAGTGTGCACAGACAGACCTTTTCAAACAATTGCTTTAAGTATAATTTTAGTCTGCTACAAAGTGACCCAGGTTTTCAAGAAGGGACTCCCAACAATGTGATGGCTGGAACAGTCATTTTAGACACATCCTTTCCCTATTTGTTAACCAGTTTTTCTCAAGAATAAATACCATGCAGCCAGCCTTTTTCCTCCCTATCCCACCTTTTAATAACAAAAGCAGCCTCAGGCCATCAATCCTTCCCCATCACCAGTTAATCTCCAGGAAACAGCTTCTTTCCCAATTGTTGTTGCTTAACTAATGCAACATTTAACATTCCACATGAATCAGCACTGGGCTACTAGGGAGCTTCTGACCCCAGTGTTCTTTCAGCTCCACAGTAATAAAAATTTACAGATGTAAATTTCAGGATTTAGGCGCCCTCTATTTTGGGAGGTCTTCCTTTAAATTTGTCTGTAGATTCTGATAAATGCAATTAATTTCTATGAAGCAGTTCATTCTGGTTATCAGAACTGATGACATCTACATAATTTTCATTTGTCTTAGCTGGAAGATTATATTAGATAATATTTCTGGAATTGGGGGATTCAGGCTTTGGTGCAGCACCTATGGTGTTTCCCTGTATGACTTCTATTAAACATCAAAACACTATAGTGATAAGGTGTTCTGTCAGCAGAACCACTGAGGAGACAGATAACAGCTTCTCTTTCTCATAGGAGCTTAACAAGAAGCTCCAGCGGATGACAGAAACAGGAAGAGGACAAAAGGACCAAGGGATCTCCTAGGAACCCTTTTCTCAACAGTGTTATTTTTTCCACACAGCTATTCAAAAGGCATTACTGAGGATGAAATCTCTCATTCTTTGCTTTTCTGGAGTTTAACCTGCTTCTGTGCTTATTTACTTTTTTTTTTTCTCTCTTTTTTTTTTCCCGTTTAATCAAGGACATGGCCTATATGTAATAGAAATAGCATCAGTCAGTAAGATCTTTTTTCAACTGTTAATGCTTATAACTGGCAATATAAATGACCTAGAAATCAGAAAAGGAAATCTCCCACTTTTTTTGCAACTCTTGTAACTCTGCACTGGAAATCCAGACTGTGTTAACCAGGAAGAATGTATTGGCTTTCAAACAACTGCCCTGGCAATGTTTCCTCCAGCTGCACGCAGGATCTCACCCACCTTCCTGGGGGTGGTGAGGCTGCGGGCTGTGTTTACTGAGCAGCCTCTAGTGGATCCCTGTCGGAGCAACTCTGGGCTACCTCTGTATGCGCCGCAGCTGCAGCATACGCCTGTTCATGCCATGCACGGTGCTGTCCAGGATGCTCTGAACCACATGCTGGCCTATGAACAAGGATGAAGAAAGATAGTAGAAAGATAGTAAACAAGCCAGTAACATGGAGCTCAGTGTCACAAGGGTTAATCTTTACTCCTGAAAAGATTACATCCTGGCGATGGCTATGGGAAATGCACAATATCAAAGCAAACAAAATGCACACAGAAGAAGCACCAATAGTCACAGGTTGTTTGATCTATCCCAAGTATGTAGTGTGAGAGGAAGAAAAAACTTCTGCCATTAATACTTATCTTGGGCATTATGCTTTCATTTTTCAAAGATGCTACAAATTTTGCATACTAAATAGAGGCAATATTTCCAAAATTTCTCACATTTTAATGCAGAAATCTTCTAGGAGTTCCTCCTTCATTCACAACTGCAAAATCTACAATTTGTGATCCTATAACAGCACTCTAGCAAATATAACAATTGCTCACAGCAAAATTAGTGCACTGTGGAAGTCCTTTCAGTTGATAAAAAAGAAAAGCAGTTGCCAGAAACATTAGTGAGTGTATATAGTGGGACTGTAATTAGGGAAAGGCAAAAAAAGTCATATGAGCACTGGGAGTGCAAGAAGTAATATGGTTAACAGCTATGGCGCTACCAGTATTTTGTATAAACAAACAAAATAAATCTGCGTATTAGTGAAAGGTTCCTGTTTAGGATAATAAAATCTTTTTTATTCATAAAAACAATACTCACTGGGCAGCAGCAATGTGCTGCCCCCCAGCTCTCCTCTGATCTGGTCCAGCTCATAAAGGCAAGCAGTGTTCTGTTTCTGAGCACAGATAACTGATGTGCACTGCAACTCCGCTGCGCACAGGGACTAATGGGCTATGCTGACGGTGTCATGGAAGCTACCGGCACAGGTCAAATACTTCAAGCTTGTCAGGAGTGTACTACTGAGAAAATGCTCGGATCTAACACCCTTGACCATTAAGAGCTTTTCGTAGGGACTGCAAGAATATCAAAGGAATCAAAAGAAGGAAAGGACATAGAACACCTTGAAAATGCTATGCTATTCACGGCACACAACATCAAAATTCAGGGACACTGAAAATACTTCCATTTTATTCCTCCACCTGCAGCCTTCCTCATCAACACTATATCACAAGGTTTCACCACTACATGGTTTGATTTTGGAGCAGTAAAATTCCACACAAATTCAGAGGTAAAGCCTGAGCTCATATGGGCTCTACCCTCATTCCAGAGCCAAAGCTGATCACCGGACAAAACTGACCTGTGGTAAAACTCCTCGAATTTTACACAGTATATTTCGTGAGTTTTTTTCCATCCAAGGACTGTGAATCACAACAGCTTTGTAACACAATTGCTGATATTTCCAATTAGCAAACAGGCCCTTGGGTAGAGACAGAAAAGACTGAGCTGCTTGAATTTGATTTACTGTCTCCTCCCTCTGTAGCCAGATAATTCACGAGTCCAGACTTGTTTGTACTCACTTTTAGTTTTGGATGGTCAGTCTAATGCAAGTTGAGGTGTCTGCCTATTAGCTGCTCTTTATTGGGTTTTATAATGCGAGTATTGCCTTCCAGTGTAAGTATTCCTGTTACTTTGTCATACTGGGAATACTGTACTCATCATGTGAAACGATATCGTATTAGCTATTCACATGCCTCTATCTGTTCACAGTAACATACCCTCACCTTTCCATTGCTTTTCATTTATATAGTCCAGATACAGAGGAAGTTTTACAGAGCAATTACAAGGCAGACACTGTTTACAGGATCTGCCTATTCCTCGATGAAATGCAGTCATCCCTGAAGTGCAAGTCGTGCCTGAAGGGAGGGAACCAGTAGCACAGGTATCTTAGGCAAGAAAGCAGAGAACACCTTGTCTAATTGAAGTTAGAGGGGAGAATTTAGGTAGGAAATGTAATTATCATACTGGAATTTGGCCATAGCACCTGGATTGCCAATCTTTTTTCAAAGCAAATCAGCGATTTTTGATGACTGAAGGCAAGAAGCATCTTTGCCTTTTTTTCCAAAAAGTTGGCAGTTTCATCAACAGACTAATCCTGTATTGTCAGAAAGTTTTTTTTTCCTAAAAGATAAAATTTATGTGCAAATAGAAAAATAAAACAATTTCATTTTTACATTAAAATACAAATTGGAAAAATAAGTATACATAATTTTATCAAAGATGTTGGTCAAAAACCCAGAACCTTTCTGTTGTTTAATTTTGCTTTTATGTAAAGCCAAAAGTATAATTTTAAAGTGTTAGCCTTTAGTTTTTCTAAAGTGTAGTTTAGAAAAGTTCTACAAAAATGTCTGAGTAAAAAAATAATTTTCATTCTTCTTCTTCTTCTTTTTTTTTTTTTTTAACAGCTTATACGAGTTTTTTATTGACTTTAACACAGGTCAACATTTAAAGTTGGTTCACCGAGCAAGGAGCCACCGACTGATCCCCTACAGGATTCTCCCTCCCTACATCTGGACAGCTCCTGACAGTTCCCCTTCCATTTATCAGATTACTTCATGATTGAAACCTGCTCCAACACCAACCACTGAAACTTTTCATTGTCCAGAAAACCACTAGTGTACAAAAAGATGATATGGATATTTACAGTAAGAACAGCTAAATCAATGATAAAAATCTAGGAAAATTCATTTTTATACATCTTCAGCTGCTCCTCCATTGCCTTGTGCTACCTTGGGCAGATAATTATCTTGGAAAATAATAGTTAACATTGTAAAGCTAGTGCAAAGTGCATCAGGATCAACTTCCATGTCTACTTTTTATCAGACTTTCCAGATGGGAGAAGATGAATGGAATAATATAAACTTAAGGTTTTAAGGAAAAAAAGCATCAAGGGACAGTTCAATGGTAGTCAAAGTCCAGGCCAGCCAAGACTGTCACTGTCCTATTCTTCCCTGCAGTCCCAGCCGTTCATTCCTGCCCCTTCCAACGGGCCAGCACTGCTGCTGACCATGTTATAGGAAAGACAGCAAGCTCAAATTGAAGCTTCTTCTGTGGCTGGGGTATTTGTATCCCTTTCAAGCTTGTTCGGATCTACTGAAACTCATACTTTTCCTCAGTAAGGTTCCCCCTATTTGCATACTATCTGACTGTATGCTTTAATTAAATTTTTAGGAATTTAAATTTGAGAACTGTATTTCTCTGGCAAATATGGTTCAAATTTGCCAGTGGGTACAAATATTGCTAAGAATTAAAGAGAGACCAACAGATACGCACAGATAATGTCTGTGTAAAGTCTCACTTTGAAAACTAGGCTAAAAATGGATTTTGTACTATATAACAATAAAATTAATGTCTTTCAGCCAGCATAAAGGTTCATATGAAGCCATATTCAGCCAACCAAACTCCCAAAATCTTCTGCAGCTCAGTGTCAAGTGTTAAGATACTCAGTTTTGTCAAACTACCAGTGATAGCCTTCTCACAGGAATTTACATACACTGAGTCTTGGAAATGAGGTGGCTGCTGGCAGCTAGCCTGGATAATCCAACAGGAGTTTTCTGTAGGTAGGGATGAGGAAGACCTAACTTCTGGCTGCTGTAAGGCCACAGCCCAGTTGTCTGAGACATGCTATTAACAAGTTACTGTCAAATAGTATTCTGTATCTATGCAATACATCAGTTGAAGTAAAAAAGGATCATTTATTCTTCATCTGTTTCTAATGTGGTTTTTGAATAAAGACTACTCAAAATCTTTATGTTAGTATCTTTAAACTCGCTATTAAATGTATTGGGATCCACATACTAATTAATGCATGTATGCAGAACTGATGTTAAATTAACAAAAGGCAGGGATGCCTGAGCTTGGGAGGCTGATGAAAATACTGTCCCCAGCTATTTACCTGGTTTCTGCTGCACAGAGGTTCATGGGCTTACGGATCAGCCCCTGAATGACTACAGATTATGCTGAGTCATCAGTTTCAGATTGCCTCAGAACACCTTCCTATATACAAAGTGCAATACAGGAAGTGATCTGAGAGTGGCTTTACAGTTCTGACTAACAAAGAAGTTAAGCTTGATGAGCATCCTGCCCCTACAGCTTTTTCTTGAGCTTCCACACAGTTGCTTGTGAAGCAGTAGCTGAACTAGAATTCAACATACCTAGGATAAATATCACAGATTTTGGTGTTCTTTAACATGCTAGGCTGTAAAACATGCAGAAATTCAGCAACTACTGCATGAACAGCTGCAGCCTCCCTGAGGAGCAGGAGGGTGGACAGTATGAGTGTGAACCACTGCAGCTAGCCTAAGCAAACTGTCCTTGCTCATGAGTCAGAGCCCTCAGGCATTCTCACAGGAGGGGAAGTAGCAGATACACAAGGCTGGTGATCTCATCAGCCAGCCCAAGCTAAGCTGGATCAGATCATCAAGCCAACCCCTGAGGCAAAGCTAAGAACAGCACCTTGTTGTTTTCTTCTCATTTTATGTCCATACACATTAGCACACATGCAAATACTAAGGTTCATGACAGTGAAAAAGAAAAGCTGAATTAAAGTATCTACATAATTAATTCCTTTGGCATCCTGAAACTTTAAATTTTCAAAAGACCTTTTGAAATGAACTCTGTTCATTCTTTTTAGGATTTTGACTATATATTTTTTTCAGTCGATTCTCTTAATTTTCATCCTGAATAAACACAAAAGGAAGAGCCAACTTCTCTGCTAGCTTGGCTAAAACTACTGTTGAAGCAAGCTCTTCCCAGCAGCAATTACTCACTGCAACAGACATGTTTTTACCTTCAACTGAAGACCAACCAACCCTGCCCCAAGGGGAGAATAGCTACCCCACCTGCCAGCATGCAAATATGTTTGGTATGTTCAGTCACATTGACTGGAAGGTGGGAGATCTCACTAACAAACAGATGAAGGTTTCTCATTACACAGAGACACTAACATGTTCAAGAGATCAAAACAGTGGCTCAGATAGATACTCTGGGAAACTAAATTTGTAAAATACTACATTTGTATAAAAGATACAAGGAATCTCAAAGAAAAATATCTTTTGTGACCTTCTGAAACCCAATTGCAGCCTAAGGCTGTTAACTCTCCCTCATCCAAAAGCAAAATGCATTCTATTAACACAAGCCTGATGTTTTTAGATCATTTCTTAACGTTTTGAGATAATTTATAATGAATCCAAAACCATTAAGTTATTTGAAATGCATTATTGTACTAAGTTAAAGAACATTTCTGTTGTCATTATTACTGTGTTGTTCATAGTTCTTCACATCCCAAGCTTTATAGTCTGTGAAACTCTCACAATGCAGAACATGCTGGGAGAGTCTGTCATACAACATCTGGGAAATCAAAGGATTAAATGCTTAGGCTTGTACAAAAATGTGGGGTGCAAATGGCATCATGGAGGAAAACTTCAACAACCCTTTCTATAAAGTGGTGTAACGAAGGTTTTGCTCTAATGTAGGCAACGTAAGAGTTAACCCACTTGAAATGGCATGGTCTATAACACCAACAGATGAGCTTGTGTCTTTTTTTATATAATAATGTTAAACTTGCCATTTTTTAAATTTGCCTTTTACGCCCCAGTAACACTGCATGTGGTCTCCACTCTTCTCCCCTTTTTCTCCACTAAGATGATGGGGTACAACAATGGTGTAAGGCAACGTATGCTGTGTCTGAACTATTACTGTTTTTCATGTTACAGTACATACTACTCTCTCCCAGCGGTAGCAAAGCTTGGTCAATGTATACATGCAACCCTCACCCCTGGAAGAACACCAGACATCTTAGCTTTTTCATATATATATATATATATATATATATATATATACATATATATGATCCTACCCTGGAGACCTGAATAGGAGAGTTATTCTAAAAGATGTAAAATTGCAGTCTTAAAGTCTATGTAGAAATAAAACATAGCCTATAACAGTCCTAGTTAGATTTAACTTCCACATCCTTTAAGCTCCATCTCTTTGCTGATTCTGAAATCAAGGGGCCAGTTCAGACACAGATGTTTTGCAGTGAGAACACTTAACAGCAGGAATATCTACCAAAAATCTTTGGAAACATGAACCAAATTGTAATCTGCTTCCTATTTTAAGACCTACTGACAAATTTCCAATTAGAGAAACTTTCTCACTAGAGATGATTTGTTCTTATGTCTCTTATCTTTCAAATGGGTGAACTGTTACTTGTAATGACAATTAAACACCTGCCTAAACTTGTGAGTAGAGCAGACAAAATTTTGAAGGTCACTGAACGGAAATAACCTGTAGATCTATCCCTGAAAATGTGTACTGTCTATTTGCAATTATATCAAAGAAACAGACAGAATATATCTGGAGAATATCAGGCAAGTAGTATCACAGCTCTGCTTCTTTTATTAGAATTACCTGACTGATCACCTTGATGTTAATTCTCTGGTTGCATTTATGACTGACCACTCTTGAAGTATTTGCTGCTCTCTAGTGGTTTCTGTATATCCATGGAAACAATAAAGCACATTTCTACTTTGAAGAAATCTGAAAATGAATACTTATTTTTATATGGCTTGAAGGAAGAGACTGTCTTGATACTTTGTGTTTGTGCAATGCCTTGCAGTTCATCCTGCTCTCCATTCAGTTAATAGAAAAAAATGAAAATATTCAGAGTCATCTAAAAACTCAACTGATTAAAATAGTTTACCAATTATTCCTGTTGGCCCATAAAAAGCATGATTCACAGTTACCCACCATAAGCAAGAGTAAACTCAGTGAGTCCTTTCTGAGGCAGAAAAAACAGCTCCTTGTGGAGGTTTTGGAGAGCACATTTGCCTGAGGCTCTGATTTCAACATTCTCCTCCACAGCATTCTCGTATGGAGTTCTCTGCTGCTGTTCTGGGGTTTGGTACCACATTTTGTACGTTCTCTGCTGCTGTTCTGGGGTTTGGTACCACATTTTGTACAACTATTTGTGGCACTGCATAATGTAACCCATCAAGGAACTGATCTGAGTTAAAAATAATGCTGAGAAAGTGTTCTTTTTAATACAGATCATTTCCCTGATCTGCTTAAAAAGTATGGGTACACAAACAGTTGTGCTATTGCCACCGAAGACCAGACACAAGAACAGAGGTGCAAAGTCAGGAAACTGCAAACTATCTTTGCTACTGAGAGAAAAAGCTGTGCATCCATGGTCCAAATTCCTGATCTTTTTAGCATTTCTGTGGACTGACTGTGCACAATCAGCTCTTCTTTTGGCAATAACTAGACCACTACCAGCACTAAACAGATCATGTGCAAAATAACTATGTACACTAGCCATTTATACATTATATTTTAAATTAAGTCTTTCCAAGATACAGTTAGGATTGGTCAGCAGTTCTGTTAACAGCTTCATTTTTTGCTCCTACCTTATCTTTGCATTTAAAGGCCTTAATCAGGTTGGTCCTCCACAATGGTTTTCACCTGTCATCCCAGTGTTTCCAGTCAGATGCCAGCTTTCAGTGCTTGTTTATTTGTGCCAATAACTGCCTTTCACACTATCCCTTAAACCTAGAAAACCTTGCCCAAATTCAAATTAAAATTCAAATTTAAGTCCTCCCTCAAGATACATTTTTACTTTGATGCTAACAATACGCTTTCGGTTTCAGCTAATAGTGAATATGAAGATTGCAGGCAAGGTATTTTGATACTATAAACACTTTATTTCCAGCCTCAAGAGGTCTATTAACTAGGCAGGTAACTCATTGCTCTGTGTTCCTTCATATTTCCTGCATTAAATTAGTTTGCTGCAGGTATTGCAATACATTAAATACATTAAATAAGATCTATGTACATGATATTAGTAACATGAGACAGAAAGCTGTCTATTGCTGTACCTCTTTTGTTTGACATTGTGGTTGTATTAAGTAATGTCCTTATGTCAGGAGCAAAGTTGCCTAATTTACATTTCTACTTATGGTAGCTCTGTGCACAATTCACTGTTTTTTTTTTGTTTGTTTGTTTTGTTTTTGTTTTTGTTTTTTTTAATCCACACTGATTTTAATTACATTTGGAAGCAAATTTCTTCTCTCTTTAAAGCTGTTAGTGATATACAATAAATTTTACATTTATCTCACTATCTTACTTTGGAAATGGAGCTAAGGGACCCAAGCCAGCTCTCTTACATCAGTCCTCACTGCATATCCCAAGAGAAAACTTCAGTCATCTGTTAAACAGGAAAGGAAATGTAATAAGAGTAAATTCTATCAGATCAACTAAGATTCACCACAATAAACAAATCTAATTCCATATTACCCTGTTCAAGAAAGAAAAAAAAAGAGGAAGATAAAGTAATCATCAGTTCATGAGTTTTAGAAGGAGGAATTCAGCTTCTAATATATTTTCTTGTGCATACATATACACTCACACCCCAGAAAAGGGCTGCACCTTAGCCTGTAAACATGTGTCATCTTTGCATATTTTCAGAGGGGTCTATTGACCTACACAGTGAAATATGTTAACAAGTTAATACTCTTTAAACATCAACAGATCAAAACAGCTCTTTTAGCACTATCATGTTAATGATAAGCAATGGAAGATTGCCTACACATATACATTGGCCCAGGAAATGTTGGCCCAGAAAACAGGACAGTTCTTTATGGTTTGTTATGTCAATAACCCCTTGATAAATAGGTCATTGGGAGATTCTTTGGAAACCCTGTCTCACTATGTCAGAGATGTAAATGCATATACTTAGAGTCAATAGATTTGAAAATATCCACAGGAAACCCTTTTCCAAAACCACTTATGTTATGGTCTAGTCAGCTACCTAGGGTGAGCCACAGTTTTCAGCTAAGAAACTTTATTATTGCAGCAGTAACTCTAGATTTCAACTCAGTATAAAGGGATGATTCATAGCCCATCACAAAGCAGATTCATTTTTTAGTAAAGAAGTCTTTTCAATTTCTGCATGATGTCATCCTTTTATGAGGACAAGAGGCAAGAAAAAAGACATGTAAAATACCACGCAGCAGAATTAATCAGCTCTGTGTCACAGTGTAGCCTCTGTTTTCAAATATTATGTGAATGTGTTTTCATTTACAAATCGAAGTCGTGTCATCACAGAAGGAAAACTTATGGGAAAGTTTTACAAGACACAAGCTTAACAGGACTTGCATCAGTTTGTCACTGATACAATAGCTCAAATTGATCTTTTTTATCCTTCTTCCAATATTTTGTATTGTGAGCTTCCTTCTTTTATCACTGATATGGTAAAAGTGATGTAAAACAGTTGATAATGGGAATTTGAATGACTTAAAGGATGTGGCAGGGAAATAGGGGGGAGAGGAAACAAGATGATAAATGCGGGAGAAAAAAGTTTAAAGAGTAATACATAATACATAAGTAATAGATATGTTACAGCTGACAGGCAGATGTGCAAAGAGAACGCGTAGATACAAAGGAAAAGTACACTGAAAGTATCTGTAAAGTAGCATGATGAACCTGATCAGAATGGAGCTAACATAGAATGAGATAGCTTTGATCCCATTTCCAAATTATTTACTCTTGCCCTAAGAAATCTTAAAGAGGTTACTTAATCTACTACATTCTCTGCCTATAAAATTAGAAAGAATACTTATGCCATAGGCGAGTTGGGAATACAAAAATCTGTAAGTAGTTTAGACCTATTAGGTTCCATGCACTGAAAATGAGATCCACACAATTGCTTCCAAACACACATCCTCGTACAGCTGGGGCTGCATACATTTGCTATGCAATGCTGTAGCTTACCCCTTCTTCCCTCATCTCACTGGAAGGCAGACTCCTCGGCTACAGTCCCAGCCTGAAACCTCTCCTACAACATCTGAGCCAAGGCACCTTGCTACATGACCTCTGGCATGAGGACATGCCACATGTTGTTCATTTGAGGGGGTCTCGCATGTTGCCAGAAAAGAGCTGAGAGGTCTGAGCTGGAAGATTAGATGCCTAAGAGCTGGAGGAAGTCCTAGGTAGATGGAAGCACCTTCTCAATCAACTATTTGGCTAGACTGGTAACATCCAGAAAAACTCAAATTGCTGATTCATCCTTTTTGACTGGGGCTAAACAAACGAGTGAACAAGTCTGGCTTGTTAAAAAAGTGTTGTCTCTTACTTTTCCTGAGGCTTTTCCAATTTGGTAGTGATGTCTTGCTCTATCACATCTTACTGCATTTTTTTGCTGGAAAAACAAGACTGAAAGAGAAATTAAAAAGAAAATACTGAAAGGAAAATGCAAATTAAACATTTTATACAGAAAGTATGCAAATGTAGTACACATGGTTGTACAAACTGGCTGTCAAATAGCAAACAGTATTCATAGCAGAAAACATAAACAGATGTACTCAAAACAACTGCAGAAGAATGCAAACACTAAACCATTACATAGCTAGCAGAGGAGTAATAACGAGAACAAAAGAGATATTGTTAATGCAAATGATGGAGTAGGAAAAATTATAAACAAAGTCACACACTGGAAGAACACCAAAATAAGTACGGAGTGAATGAGTTCAATTCCAAACAAACAAACAAACAAACAAAAAAAAAAAACCCACCCAGACCTGGAAATGTAAACAAAGAGAATACCAAGAGGAGAAAATGTCACCTAAAACATGAGAAAGATGTTACACAGAAAAGACTAACAATGAAACAAAAAAAGACTAATGATGTCCAGAGGCCAACAGGTGGCTGATCAAATTAATGGCTCTTAGAGGGAGGACATCCAGTCCTGTTCCACCTTTCCAGCTTCTTTTACTTCTTTCTCCCACATCTTTCTTGTGTTGTCTCTGGTGCTTATCTGATCTCAAGGTCAGGCAATTAAACTCCCTAACCTGGCAAAAATATTCACCTCTGGGAGGTGGGCAGGGGTAATTATCTGCTGTTTTGTGCAGTTGAATAGGTTTGCCATGTAGTCAGATGAGTTCCAGAGGTGGCTCAGGGTAAGCTGTGGGATCACATGGCCAAGAGCAGACAGACAGTTAAAGAAGGGGATGGGGGAGAAGGGAGAAACCCATCTTGGCAGCATCGAGCTGTTAATTTAGCTTATGACATCTCCTGAAGCCATAGAGCTAGTCTTCTAAACTAACCATCAAAGATACATACTTAAAGCTAGACGGTAAAAAATCTGGCACTGCCTACTAGATTTCTTCTGCACTTTGCAAACTGTTATCTTCAGAGTCTCATGCCTTTTGTATTCATAGTATCCTCATATCATCCCCCAGAAGGTTTGACTAAAGTAAAATTTGTAATATCCTCAACTCCCAACTCTCTTTTCTACTTTGTTCCACAGCACTCCTTTCACATAGTATCCTAAGGACTATACTTTTCCAAAAGGAAGCTAGCATTAGATCTGCACACCTATGATTTTTATTGCAAATCCCATTATGCTTTTGAGTTTTATTTTTAACACTTAAATTATGCAAATAAATTAGAATCTCAATTTCAAATTTTAATTTCTCCATGGTGTTCATCATTTTCTTGTTTATAGAGACTTTGTTCATACATAAAAGACTTCAATGCTTCCCATGTAGACTACTTTATTTCTTGATACATCTTCATCAGGGAAGTCTTTTTATGGTATTCAGACTAAACATAGCCTAATGTTAACTCTTAATTATTTCTATTTCTACTATCGTGGTTGCTTGTGCCTATTAAATGAAGTCTGAGCAAAAGGTGAAACAAGGATTCTACTGCCTATAGGTAGAGATGTACAGACAAGTTCCTAGAGGGTGAGCTAGGGTGTGATCACACAGTACATCACATGCTCTGCAGAAACCATCTGCAACTTGCTCTCTCTCTTTTATTACACGCCGTTCTTACACAAAGCAGACTTTATGACACTATTAGCCAACAGTAGCTTGTGTAAAATATACAGAAATGCAGACTGAATTCAGAATTCAGATGCCCCTTGTACATTCAGATTCTCTTTCTGGGATTTACAACTTTTAAATATTCTTAGATAGTAGATGCACTTAAAAAAAAAAAACCTTCATGTGGTAAATCTATTAAAATCTCTGTTTTTTAATCCTTCCTTAAAAAATTGCCCTCTCTTAGTCTCAAAACCATTTTTTTTTTCCTAGGGAAAGGAGTTATCTTCTACATTTCTCTTGATAGTCAACATCTTTCTAGTGATAAGAGTCCTTGACATAGTATTTCAAGTACATACGCACCTGGCAATAGACTACATATGTGAAAAAAATCTTGTGATTAGCAAAAATAACATCTGGCAGAGTAAATTCATTTTGGAACAGTCTTCCAAAAAATAAAAATAAAAAAAAAAGCCCTTGGAAGTGGATTTCTGTTTCAGAGCAGGAAGGAGCCATTCTGCTGGGGCACTCTTAGATTGTTACATGCCAGTTCCTCTGAAAATCTAAGCATTCAGCACATACCTAGTTTTCAGCTTGGGAGTGGTCATATTAAAGTCAATAAGAGTAAATAACATACACAGCAGTTATGCAGGAACAAAGTCCTTGCACAGTTAGGGATTTTCGTTGTTTTGTAACATACATACTTGATAGACAAATGACTATGAGAAACAACTTATTTATCCTGTGAAAATAAAACATGGCACTACGTATGTACTCTCTCTACACACTCTCTCTGACAGTGAATGTGTGTACACGTACGTGTGTATATACACACATGCATATAAACTGTTACCGTACGGTGAGTGGTTCCTTGTACTTATTGAACAAAAGGTGAAATGACGATTCATTAGCTCATTAGATCTTTGCTGGACATGTATGACCTTCACAGGATTCTAGTGAACAAATGAATAATGCAGTTTATATGAGACAGAAATGCCAGAGGCAATGAAACAGTTGTGTTGCATAAAACTGAAAGCAAAGGGAGAAAGCTGCGTGTCATCTGCAGTACCTGCCCGGTTCACCACGAGCAACAGGGTGAAAGATGGAGAGCTGTGAAGGCATGAACATGTCGGCAAAACGAGTTTCCCAGGGATTATTTTTTTTTTTTTCTCTAAATGTAATGCTTCATATTAGGAAGTCCAACTCCAAGGCAATGTTTAAACTCCTGCAGAAAGCTGTCCATGATAAATACCTGACATTGTAGACTGAGTTCAGAAGAAGTTCATTTATAGTGGAATGTTTAAGAGATGTAGTGAGCCTTCACCTTCTTTGGCTTCTTTGAAGTTGCCCCAAATTAAACTCATCTACAAAAATCTGACCTGCACTACCTTGCTCGTTATCTATAAATGGTAAATACATAACTAATGTGACATATATTTAGAGTGCTGATGCTAACACAACAAATAATGATACAGTAGACCAGATAATATTCTTTCAGAAAGTAACAAATTATCAAAGATGATAAAATAGAGGTATTTAAGATATCAATAATTTTAAAAATTAAAGCTTGCATTACAGATGAAAAGATGTTAGACTTCAAAGTGTATTTGTAATTTGTTATAAGTCTGAGTCTACAATATGGGGAGAAACTAGAACAAAAAAAGCCCTTTTGTTCTGTGGGATTCTAAGACATCTTAAGATAGCCTCTGGGCTCATTTCTGAAAGTGAGGATTATAAGTGATAGACACAAACAACCATTTATTTGTAATCTTCTCTGTAAATGTCATAAGTAATAGCATGGAATTCAAAGCTGAGCTCCAAGATATGTTAAAATCAAGTACCTAAAGAAAAGAAAAAGGAGTAATTCACTCCGAAGACTTATTATTTTTTAGTTTTCAAGATGATTTATCCACCTAAACAAATATAAAATGTATTTTTAAAATATGTATGCAATTTACCACTCAGCAGCGTATTTTCCATTATAAAGCTAACTGGGGGAAATGACTGCTGTTTGTTTGAGATTGTTTTGTAATAATTCTCTGCTATTGTTAAAGACTTATTTAGATGTTTTGCAAACAAAAACTTAAATTTTCGCCTTAGGACTTCTGGTTTTAGAAGTGGGAAAGTTTGTCTGTAAACTCAACTATTTATATACTTAATTCTTTGTTCACTCTAACTATATATTGAGAAAATTTTAATTTGTAAATTTTAATTTATTATTTTAATGGAACTTTCTCTGTTATTCTTTCTCCATTTTTAACATAAGGGACTCAGTCTAGCAGCCCACATGCAAACCTAATAAGCTGACTTCCATACTAGTTTAAGACCTTCCTGAAATGCCAATTTCATAAAAAACCCAGCTAAGTCCTTTAATACTAATATTTTGCCTATCTATGTTGGTATTTTGTGTTACAGCTATACTGGGACCTAGAAAGGGTAATGCATTATTATTCTTTTTAAATCCTTACCCTAACACTTTCCGTGTGACCTTGGGTACCTCCCTTCACCTTCCATTTTCCTATCTGTAAACTGAGAGCAACAACAGAGACTGCTACCACAGATAGCACGGCCTCTGCGCGCTGGGCAGGCGGTTTTCAGCCCGCATGTAGCTCACTAAGGCAGCATCTGTAATCCATTCTTAACTTTGGCTTGCATTTTGAGAAATGACGGAATTACTACAGAAACATTTTGTATTAAATACAAAACTGAACTCTTTGTCCAGAATCATCAGTCATCTAAAGTTTCTAGGAACACAACCTCCGCTCAGAAAAAGATACAAAAATCTCCTCCCGAGACATATGTGATGTTGGGAGTGGTTAAAGAAATGCACTCCTGACCCACAGCTTATAACCTGAGGCAGCAGATTGGGTTACTTCGTATCATTGCCTAGCTTGTATAACTGGTCATAAAACTATAGCCTCTTAAAATTCCTGCCACCCTTCTTGTTTCCATGAACACCTGCAGTCCTGGTTTCCATAGGCCAATAATACATAGAGTATAGAAATACTTCTTTACTTTCACTGCTCTTTTTTTTCCTCATGATAGAATGGATCCTTTTTAGTTCTAACTGCTACCAGTGTAAAAAGGCCATTTTTAATTTCCTGAGTCTCTTTTTACACAGGTCAAAATCTTTCTTCTTTACAGAAAAAAAAGATATATACATTTATCTTACACTGGTTTATTTGCTATCATGTAAGCATTAATTACACAATCTGAGTGAATGTTTAAACAACAGATGTTAGACAGAGATAGATAATTAACTATTCCAAGCAGCTCATGAGTGTTAAAGAAAAAGAGATAAAACCTTCGGTTTTCCTGTCACTGTATTTTTTTTTTTTTTTTGGTAATTACTACGCATTTAATAGTGCTCTTTGAAAAATGAATAAACTATAATATTAATCAAAGTATGGAAAGTTGCTAGCTTAGGAGGCTAATATTTATCCTCTGATTCAAAGACAAACCAGATTGTGTTTTTCTTTTCTCTGTGGCCTACTTTACAAAAATAAAATGATGTTAGGTGAACTCCCTTATCACAGTTTCAATCCATAACTAGGGATCAGAAATACCAGCATACATATCCTTAAACAGGAATGAGTATTTTAACAAGACTGAGCTATTTTGAATGTGGAAAATGGGAGAAGTAGCAAGAAGAGGAAGTGGGTTTGGCAGCAAAGGTGAAAATAAAGGCTGTTTATACTTTGCCTGAAAGTAGAAAACTTCACTTCCAAAGCTCATGCACAAGTTGTGTGTGTTTAATTTTGCCTGTAAATGTAGAAAAGAAGGGATTTCCCTGGCACGCAAAAAGGAATGACAATCTGAGACACTGAGGTGTGTACCTATTCACCACTGTCTCACTATCCTCAGTCATACTGAAGAAGAGCTAGGAATGAATCCTCCTGACACCAGATTCCCCAGATGAGGCACCGCATCAGAGCAGGGAGGTCCAGGACAGGACGAAGGCACCTGGCAGCTCCCTGGCCTGCCATGGCGGAGTTCCAGCTCTTTCAGCAATGGTGTTTCCACGCTGTGTCGTAAATATTTAGGAACTAAGTGACAATAATAGCAGCTGAAGCATGGATAGGGACACCCTTCTGCCCCTAATGCAAGGAGGAATGTCTGTGAGAAGAAACTGTAAAAAACAGACCACACTATCAGGTCACCTCAGGCAGCTCTCTCACCTGTTGGGAAAAAGGATGGGAAAATGCTCTGTGAGATCTTAAACAGTTTCATTCCCTTTGATATAGCTGAATACATACGGATAATACCAACTGCTTAAAGCATTAAAGCACTTTTATCTCCCTAGGAAACTGGCTGTGTGCCTAAAATTATTTGTACATGTATACAGTATACAGGAACAAGAAAACTCATAATTTTTAATGAATGCAACGTGAATTTGATGCTTGGGAAATGCATCATGATGATTTCAAACACATACCAAGTGTTTTGGTTTTTGTGCTCAGGACACTAAATATTTAACCTTGTTCAGTTAATTGCATTCCACTAAATGAAATGAAAGATCATATCACCTGTCCAGTTTCTGATAGAGTTATTTAATTTTCTGGTTAGCTCCAGTGAAAGGTCAGCGAGCCAAAGCACAGGAAATTCACAATGCAGCCTATGATAACACTGTTCTGATCAGAACAGGGTACACTTTCCTAGCTCCTTCTCTTTTAGAATGCCATGCATTTCCAACATCAAAAATGTAAAAATTAATTTTCTGTATGTTGTATCAGAGAAAGCAAATTATCTTCCTGTGTTTCAAAGGCAGAGAAACTGCAACAAAATAATTAAAGACTTAATGAAAGAAAAAGGGAAGATGTAGGAGAAAGACTCCAAAGTTCCCAGGAAAATTCACATGTGGATAATTCTATGTTTACAAATAACTATAGATGTTATTCCAGATAGAACAAATGTTGATCTGGATATGCCTGGCACCTGAGTGTTGAGCTTTCTTAACAATTTTGCATTTACTTCCGTGAACAGCAACCAAGCATTTGTAAGTTTGGTTCATATTGTGTATAGATGTTAAAACTGTAAGGAGAATTTGCTGCTATGTACACTATTTTGGCATCATCAGGCACAACAAGTTGCTTCTTCTGTGCTGAAAATCAAGTTTGATATAATTCCATTCTTGACATAAAAAGCAGTTTCAAACACTGAATGCATGATTTGCTGCCACTTTGACAACAGTACACATCAGATCTTCGAACCATGTTTGAACCCAGCCAGAGAAAACCAGCTCAATTTTTTGCAAACATCAAATTTACTTCTAAGAGCCATTTTTTTTCTTGAATCAAAAAAATGAATATACTTGCAATATTTCCTAATTCTATTTTTAAAATACAGTTTATATGCTATAGACAATTCTTTACAATTGTAAAATGCAGGAGCTAAAGCAGTTGGGGCCCAAAGCTGAAATCTCTTGGCCATGTCATTAATCCCATATTAGTCAGCAGGATTATTCACGTAAGATCCATCAAGTACTTCGAGCTGAGTTTCACTTTGTATGGACAAGAACTCTGTATAAAATGTGTCACAGTAAGTGCTGTTATTCTTTTCCTGCATACACTTATGCCAACTTGAAAGCTGTTTTATTCTTTTTCAGACGCAATACTAAATTTACATGGAACACGAACTTCAGTCAAAAAGCAATAATCTTGAGATCTTAAAAAGCAAAAATAACATAGCTTTTCTTTGAGAATTCTCCCTTTATGTAAAGTTGCCTGCTAAAAGGCCTCTCTGCATAACGTGGCACTTGAGGCCCATAGGCATTACTGAACGACTAATTGGCTTTATCCTGTGTGTGTTGGTGTTTCCATTGATGCTGATCTGCCAAGGCCCTGGGGGCACTGATAAGCTTTAATGGCCCTGACCAGCCTCACCTGGGGCCTCCATTCTCCACCCCTTCCCACAGGTCCTGGAGCTCTATTTAATCTCAGGCCTGGGCCTCCAAACCTCTCTTGAGCTGTGCTGTAGGGAGTGCTGGTCTCCAGTGTGCTTCTGCCTCCTGCTTTGTTGCTGGAGCGCTGCCTGCTTGCTGCTGGACTGTGCCCGAGTGTGCTTGCCCTTGCTGGACCTGACTTGCAGATTGACTTCCTGGCTTAATGTTGGACCTGCCCTGTCACCACCAACTTGCTGATGACCTGGACTCTCAGTTGACTGCAGTTGCCCTCCCTGGCCTGTTCCCCTTTTCTCGCTTGAGGACTCTGGGATGAGGTACTGGCTGGTGAGGCTGCTGACCTTGTTACTGTGCTCTGCCCCTAGCTCCCCATGGGGAGCAGGCAGCCCTTTCTGTGCCCTCTTGGGAACCTACATGCCAGCAATGGGTGAGAGGAGTATTAATAACCCATGAAGAGACAGGAATCTTGGATTTTTCATGTTATGGTGACAATCGCCTAAAGAGCAAAGTAAGGGCATGTAATGCAAGATAGCAGTAATGCTATTTTTCTTTGGCCCAGCCCTTAGGATAGAATGGGTATTTGGGGAAAGACATGGGTGAAGGCCTTCAATTCATGAATTCTTTTTACTAGAAGTGCTTGCAAGAGCTTGTTGAACCAAATTTGTTTCTTCTGACTTCCTTTTCTAAAGAAGCATTCATCAGTTAGTGTAATGCTATTCTCCATGACAAATGTAAGAATATTAACCTAAGTCTTGTTCATAGACACAAAATCTGAAAGCATTTCATACAGAAGCTAAACATTAAAATAGAGGAAAATAATTTGGAATCAAATCTTTGATTCTGTTTTCTGTTTTACTCCTAACACTTTTTCTTACAGGTAAAGCTTTCATGATTTTCTTCTGAGTATCTTCAAGGTTGACTATTATCACAATATATATCCTATTATCACAATGAAATCAAGACCTTTTGATAATTTGAGAGCACCTCAGAATAACCAATGCCTAGAAGTCAATACCATCCTCTGAGATATGAGCTACCCAGATTCAAGAATGAATGTCTGTCTCTCCTAATTATGGCATAGCAAGTAGCTTTTAACAGATTTTTGAAAAATTGTTTTTTTGGGAAGTATACAGTTTACACAAGTTAACCCAGCTGAGAACTTTTAATGTTTGAAATAATGTTGACCTGAATTATTTAAGAAAATAATCAAAATTGCTCTAAACTGAATGGTACTTGGATGCTTAATAACCTTTAGGACTTTCTGTGAAGCTTTATATTTTAATTACTTAATCCTTAAAATATGAATCCATGACAAAGTGTACCTCACCTTTTTTAGTGACTTCAATGGTGCTAAAATTAGACCTAGCTTTTAAAATGGAAGAGCCACATGGGGGCAGGAGAGCACAAGGCATGTAAAAGGACTACTGTGCTAAATGGCTGCTTTTCTGCTTTGACTATGTAGTTCTTTTCCCTTCTACAGCACAGCTGAGGGTTTATGACTAGATTTTAAAATCATATGCAAGCAAATGCAGCTACTTTCTTACAGTGTTTTAAAAATGGCTAAGTTTCTGATGTCACCCAGCTAATAGGCACCCAATGGGGAATTATACAATGAATGTTATAGTACAATAATGGCTTAAGTTTATGTAGTATAGTTAGGATGAGGAATCTGCAGTATGTCTATAGATTGTCTGTACTTCTGCACCTTACCATAATATCGGGTGTCAATGACTAAGTGCTCTTCAGAAAGCTATTTTTCCCATTTTGTCACTTCTTATAGTGAGCCTGCCAGGTTGTTATAAATGGTGTTTCAAAATCATAACTCTCTTGCACGAAATATTTACCCCTTCATTTTTTTCATGTGCTCAATTATGAATAGGTCTGCTATTCAAAAAAAACTCTCACTTTAAGGTCTGCTAAGAATAGTCTGAAGTACTAATCCTCTGATCTAAGACCATTTGTATATGTATTTGACATCTGTGTCTACAACAGACTAACTTCTAGATGTTGCAATACACTTAGAACAGTTCTCCAGTCCGTTTCTAATGGAACCACTGATGTACTTGTACAAGTCTTATTAGTTACATGATCACAGCCCAAAGACAAGTGCAATCAATTTGCTCTTGCAATCAAGATGCAGCTCAGGTAGCTGTTTTTAAAAAATTTTTAGAAAGCAGTGTGAAGTTTCTGACAGCTTAGGGACCATCCCTTCATAGTTCTGACCATGTCCAGCTCTTTCTGCTAGCAGGAGCAGCATAAGCTGCTCAGGCCCTCAGGAGGTAGTGCTGGCTCTTTCTATTTTATTGGGATTCTTTTCTTTAACCTAATAATGAACAGCAGAGACCAAACTGATGTGTTTAGGTGTTCAGATAAAGAACAGTGATTAACTGGTCTGATAAATATATTTATCTGAAACTACTTGTTTTGGAACAGACTATATAGTCCACTTCCCTGTCTGCTCTTTGTGAACTTGGCTTCCATAGTTCAACTTCCTACTTTCATTCTGAGACAATATTTTTCTTTATAGTCAGAGCTGACTTTCTCTTGCTCTTTTTCTAACTAAATATAAATATCCCTAACTCCTCCTTTTTCTTCTGTGTACAAGAAGGAGAGGGAGTAATACAACAGTTGTAGTGCATAAAACCAAAGAAAAAATTGTTGGTAATGGTCTCTGATTATGCACATTCTAAAGTACCTAGGGACCAGAATGGGTCGGATGTGTAAGAATGTGAGGGGCAGATACAAACATAGGAAGCACTACTTGAATGCTCTCCAGAGCATAGCCAAGAAGTTGTCTACAGAAGAAAGTGTTTGTAATATCCTCTTGAATTGTATTGAGTGTATACCACAGGATACCGACTTTCTGAATCATCTTAAATACAAACATGTAATGACCTAGTGCAGTGTTAAGCACACAGCTAGAATGCTGATTGAAGCAGCTCTTGCTCAGAAGGATATAAAGCTTTATATGTTCTTTGCAGTTTTGCAAAGTATCACCTAATTTCTGCGTTAATTTCAAAGCAAGTTGATTGAGAATTTGCATGTTTAAGGTACTCCCCATGCCACCTGGTAGCATTCAGGATCTCTTATTCATTTTGATCAAATTCTACCTACAACTCTTTCTCTTCTAGTCTTGCTAAGCAATTACTAATCCTAATGGAATTCCACAACTGCATTTTCACCAGTCTTTCAAACTGCTCTTAACACCTGTCATGCTTCTTCCTGGATAGAATTCTGCCAGTCTCATTAAAGAAACTTTTCTTTACTATAATCCAGTTGCCTATTTCTGCCTTCCTATTATCAGCCTTCCTATTCCCACTTACTTGTACTTAACAAGAAGGGTCTTTGATTTTTTTCTGTGTTATCTCTTAAATTAAGTTGCCTCTAAGTATCTACAGTGCTCCACTGCTTTAATCCGTACCTCTGTAATAACTTCTACCATGATGTTTACAGAAAGCCTTTGAAGTCAATAGGCAGCAAATGTCGTAACACCAGAGACCAATATTCTTTGTTATTTCTTTTTATGCTTGTATATTGGCTATGCTTAAACTGGAAATAATTCAGGCTCTCCTTAAATTTTGTTAACATAGCAAACTCATACAGCATAAATTCCCTTTATGCAGCATGACACTGCTACAATTTATGTGATATTCTTAAAATATACCCATAGAATAGTTTCAGGCTGGGTAAGACTTCAATGCTAGATTAATTCATTTTTACGAAAAATTCAAAATATCTGGCATCTTGCTCAGCTCTCAGGACACAGTGTTCTAAGAGTTGCACTGATGCCACATAATGTTCCCTGTACTTCAGTGTAATCTGAGCTGATTTGACTCAGGTGACTGACATGGCCCCCTGGGTCAGCCTTCTTCCTTGCTGTGTCATGAGAAATAGCTGGACGTTCAAATCACAGAGATTTCATATAGTGGTAAACAAGGACCAAAAAATTGGAAGGAAAAATAAGAGGAACTCTAAGATGATATATCATTATGCTGAGATGGAATCAGAAGGGTCTCAAGAGATTATTAATAAAGATTACTCTCACTTCAACTCACTGCTTTGAAACTCGCTGAAATAATAAGTCTCTGCTTTCTGGCATCTTTCTTATACAGTCTATAGGGTGGATATGTATTGAAGTCACCAAGAACCATCAAGTGTCCTAAGATACAGTGCTCTGAACCAAAACTGTGCTACGTATTAGGTTAGGGGTTAGTATTTTAGGAGATGTTATGAATATTTGCTGTCCATTGGCAGAATGGACCTACTGAACCCCCTATAGTTCTGTGACAGAGTGCATTAGAATAGACTAAACAGTCTTGCTATGCTAACTAGCCTGATGTCTTTCTCTTAAAGAAAGAAGCAGTCAGCAGTGCCAAAGCCTTTACTAGGCTCTTATAATGACTTTAATTGACCCTTATAGGCCCAGTTACATCACAGCTAAATCCACCTGTGTTTCCAAAAACATTAAAACAGTGACTCTATCTGTTCCATATCAATGTTTGCAAGAATTACTCCATTTGCTCTGTAGAAAGGCAATGTTAGTTAAGGCTGCTGTTTTAGCATCTTTTACTACTCTTCAAATAGCCTCAGTGAATGTAGTTCCTGAAGAAAAACTTCTGAAGCTGCCTTGTAAGACCATAAATATGAATGCAAGAGGAAAGATCTAGTTCCCCTGGTGGACCACATGTGTTACAAGTACTTTAGTATCACAGCTGTGAGTAAAAAGCAGTGGAAGAAAATATGAGGCCTAAATACTGAGGCAGAAAATGCATGCTATTTGCAGTCAAAGCACAGATGTAGAATATATCAGATGTGCTGCTTTTCTGTTGGTTGATCATGTGAAAAATATTCTCATTGTTTAACTAGTTTGGTTTACGCCTCTATTAAATGCTGTAATTTTAGTGCAATAGCAGCTCCTGTTAGTAAATGATTCTGAATCCTGTGAATAGTAGGCTTCAATCCCAAATGGCCTTAACTAATCATTTCACTATTCCCTAGAATGTATTTATAGATGTGGGAGCTTCACTGTTTCCTTCTTAATATTCCCAGGTGCTGTGTAAGAAGCAGCCTGAGCAGCAAAGTTCACTCATCTGTAAATGAATGACAAGTAAAACAACAGGTCTGACTCACTACTCCATACCTATTAACACAAAGCAGTAGCAAACCCACTGTGGTAGACAGTATTTTACTGACTCTATCTGGTCACTGCTCTCTATAGTCTATCCTGGTTCCTACAAAAGGCACTTTATGTGCAGTCAGTGCTCTTAAAGGGCTTGTTGAGTAGCAAAAGGCACCAAAAGAGCTTGCCTCATTCATGAGATATATGTGCACAAACAATTAAGGGTTTAGCCTAGTTCCTAATAACATTGACCGCAGCTAGGTGTAGGATACAGCCTGACAGCTTGTACTAAACCTTGTTTGGGTCTTTTCTCAAACTGTTGTGAAGCACTGTTGTGTTGCTCGTGTGCTTATTAAATCTTCATCTGTTCCGTGTTGTTATCGAATAGTGATTCCTGTCTCAAGAATACATAGAGAAGTACAGCTTCTTTAATGTAGTAGATAACTAAAGTTGCTGCCTTTATTGTAAGAAATTGCTGCATGCTAAGACATGATTATAAAATATTCAATATACTAATAACTAAGGGAAAAAGAGTGGTAGGTAGGGAGGGTAAAGCCTAATGGATTTCATCTGCTTCTTACTCTCTGCTGCAAATAGAAGTTCTTGCTAAAATGCTGTCTCTAGTTTTCTCTTTATCTCTGAGAAAAAGACCTATTGATAGAAATCAATAGGCCTGTTCTATTATTGAGGAGGAAAAAAATGTCTTTTTTTTCAAAACAAGCAGGAATAACAAATTAATATGATAAGTTCAGAAAAATACTCTTAAGTTAACAGGTAAGGATTTATCTTCCTTGTTTATTTTGGTTTGTAGATTAAATTCATACCACTCAAATATCTTTGCTTGCTTCACAAACAGCTTCTGACAAGGAAGATCTAGTTAGTCTTTTGTAGTTTCTTTGTAAAGATGAGTTATGTAGCTACTTTGCAACTGTCCAGAACACGAGGTACAGGATATTACGATATATTTCTTAGTAATCAGTAGTTATCTTAATCTTATCATTACAAATCATTGACTTAAAAGTAAGCAAAAGTAAGTTTAAAATGTTAGGCACAATTGAAATACACATGTTTTTTTTGAGTTTTTTATGCTATGCAGTTTTTTCACAGCTTGTACATATTCACAAAAGTAAAAATATTCCTTGTGAGTCTTAAATTTACTGATTTCTTAAAGACAAAGTCCATCCTACTTTATGTAAAAAGAAAAAAGTAATGCTTTTTTTTTTTTCAAGTTGAATTTCTCATGATGTTAGGCATTTTGTACTGCTGGCATATTTTTCTTGTAAATTAAAAAAAATAATAATACTGAGGCTCTCTTCCCTCCCTCACTGGGGCCTGATCCAATTCTGCTGTAATTTAATAGACATCTTGGACGCTTAACTTAAATCAAACTTTTTGAGAATAATCGTAGTATGTGTATCTGCTGTACCAATAGTTAATTGCTATTTAAATATACAATGTATTTGAAACTGAATATATCACAAAGTCTGTAGCTGCATACTACATAGAATTCTTGTACCCCCCATTTTTTTCTGAAGAATCATTTAACACTCGTATTTTATTTGTTAAAGCTCATTAATAAAAGATATGTTTGTAAATGAATTTGACTGTGTACACAACCACTGCTACTTTCAAACTGGCCAAACAGTCCTGAATAAAAATAGCTTTGTTTTCAATTTATCTGAAAGTTTTATGTATAATTAGTATAGTTAAAAACCATTCCTATCCATATCAGGAGTTTTAGATATGCTTACTTAAAACTTCAGATTATATGTAAGGATTTTTTTTTTTTAGCATTAAAAGCTTTCTTGGAGGAAAACGTAAGGTTCTAATTTTTTTTCCCAACAGTCTGCTTTCCTACATAATCCTTTTCTAGAAATTGCAATTTTAATGGAAAGTAAAAATGTTGCAGTCCTTATGTTTTCAACTTCTAGCTACCTTGCTGAAGTTCTCAACAGAACTGAAACAGTGATCATATTGTGATGTGGAACTGAATTAGGATTTTGTTGCCAATTCTTTTATAACACAGCAAATGAATCTTAATGACTTTTACCTGTCTAGCTTCATCTGGAGTAGACAGGCTAGTCCTTGATATTTTTTGATTTTTCTTTAAGGAAACAAAACTACTGAGAAAGTGAGGTGAACGGACTGTTGAAGGAATGCCCAAGAATCCTATTTACTTGGCACATGTTCCTTGTTACAGATTCTCTGTGCTCATTGCAGCATCTTCTTGTTTTGTTACAACAGAGTTCTTTTTCTTGTCTTCCTCTGTTACAGTCTGACTCATCTGTTCAAACAGCTTCGATATTTTGGCAAATCTTAGATGATTCTGAAATCTTCGTGCAGCAAAGGCGTAAAGTAGAGGGTTAACACAGCTACTGATGAATACAAGTGCTCCAGAGATGTACACTCCTATGTTTAAAATTTCATCCAGTACCAAAGACATTTCTTTGTTAGAGAGTTCTATCTGCACTGAAATAATCTCTAGGATGTTAAAAAGATGATGTGGGAACCAACATAAAATGAATGCTACAACCACACTGGCAATTAGCCGTTCTGATCGCTGCTTTGATTGGTAAGTCATTTTGCTTATTCTTCTTCCAACGCATACATAACAAGTGCAAATTATAAAAAAAGGAATTACAAAACCTGCAAAAGTCTCTAGCAAAAGATATGATACTTTCTGTCTATTAGAAGAATAGTTGCGACATGTGCACTGTAGTCCACCGTTTGTTTCTTCTGTCTCTTGAAATGGAATGACAGAAATGCCAAAAGTAATAGACAGGAACCAAATGAGGAACATGATTACAAAAACTTTTTCTTTTGTTTTATATCTTTGAATTGTGAATGGGTAAAACACAGCCATTAATCTCTCCAAGCTCAGTGCTGTAATCAGAAATATGCTAGCATACATGCTGCAGTAAATAATGAAAACCAGTATTTTGCAGAAAGTGACTCCAAAAACCCAGGAGTCAGCAAATGAGTAAATCCAGATTGGCAAAGTAATCAGTACAAGGATATCTGCAACAGCCAGGTTCACGATCAGCAGGACTGAAGGAGATACTTTCTTCATTTTTGTGCAAACAGTCCAGATGACAACGCAGTTTCCAGGGGTCCCAATAATAAACGACAAGCTCAGTATTACACAGACTACTGACCTCTCGATGTTCCATGTCAAGTGGCTACTGTTTTCCTCAGTCTGACTCATCCTGGAAACTCTTCAGTTCTTTTCGGATGCGAATGTCTGCTGTGGTTTGTACTCTTCTTATTCTGAAGGTGTGGTGAACTACCTGGGAGAATGTTGCTTGAACTGGAAGGTGCAAAACCAGACTGTAACTGATAGACTGACATGGTGTATGAGCTCACATCCTACTGCTCACTCCTACAGTCATCTAACCATATATAGTACTTCCGGCTGTTTCGGCAGATAGTATGTATTCTTGCATGCAAAGCAAAAATAAAACTCCTGGGTAGTGCCTGACTTTGCTGTAAGTTATATCTACTGTACGTCAATAGATCTTAAAGCATGGAGGTGGTGTTTTGAAAGTCTCCTTATTTTAAGAAGTTTGCTGCTTGGTTGAAGTTACTGCCCTCATCAAAAAACATAGAGAGAAAGAAAACTTTTTAAGCTATTCTACTATTGTTTGCATGAATAAATCAGTGTTTCATGTTAGGAGAAAATCAAGAGTGGTGAATAAAACTGTCCATTGTATCTTCAATTTAAGAAATTGCAGTTGAAAGCATGAAGAATAACTGCACTTTCTGCCTTCATGTCATCTTTTTAATTCAGCAGCAAACAGCTGATCTTGATCATGCTTTAGAAACACACTAGTATAAAGGAAATCAGTGTCTCTCCTACAGTGAGATGGTACTGGTATAACAGAATTGGGTGGGGGTTGTATTTCTAATGTTCTGGCAAAACACAGTAACAGCCAAGTAACAACCATAAGAATAGTCTAGCTACAGGGTTGAGTGGAAATGGTGCCTATCAGAGAGATACAGTATATGATTCGGTTGTCCTCCTGGGATGTCAGCACCTGCCTGATCTTGATGCCTAGGAAAATTGTTTTTAGTACATTATTCAAATGCTGTGTGAATTGTATGTTCCTCAGTGTCTGGCCAAAGAATATGGAAGTATGTTGTTACCCTGATGTCTAAATTTGTTCTTTTAAACTTTATTTATAAAAAATGAAAAGAGGAAGTAAAACAGCAGCACCAACAAAAATCACCAAGTGCCAGGGAAGTGAAACTGGAAGGGTATTTTACTTGGAAAGGATCCATAGAAAAAGTTATGTATACCTTTTTTTAAAACTGATTCAGATTGTTTCTTTAAATGTTCAGGCAGTACTTTAAGAAACCTGGCAAATGTGGTTCATTAGATTAACTTAAGTATCTTTCACTTGAAAAAAGGATTGTGAACACCTCCCACCCCCTGCCATGAGCTTAGTTTGTTTTAAATCTCATTTAAGACTGTAATGAGATCAAAAATAAATCCAGAATAATTCCACTGAAGTCAAGAATTATGTTTTCAAAATACTATTGGTGTAATAGAGATTTTGATTTGGATTTCATCTGGTATGATTCCAGTTCCTCTTATTTTTAACTATGTGAAGTGCAGATTGTGTAGGGGGAAATACCCAAACCACTTGTTTGTATTCTACAGGGAATTTTTGAAAGCCACTTGTAAAACTGCACCAATGAAAGGAAGTGCTGGGCGATGTGTTGTCTTCTAATGAAATCACCTTTATACATAACATTATTTCTCCACATGTAATTTTGGAAAGAGTTTTTATTTACTTATTTATTGCCAGTGCTGTATGTAGATAGAAATAAGCTACAGGTTTTCTTTTCATTTTAAAAGAAACGATCCAAAGACAGATATCCAATATCTCAGTAACTTCTGCCTCAATTTTTCACTTTCAGTGACAAAGTAGTTATCTATGGTAATACTGTTCAGTATTAATATTAGTACAGTCTTAATCCAGTGATACGTGGATCTGGATGTATTTCTGAAGCAACTGTCTCTGGTTTTTCTAGAAACAGGGTGTGTGTTTTCCCTACTTTAGTAGAAGTTTGCATGCCAGACGGTCTCTGCCTCTGGCTGCATCTTTTATTTAAACAAGAAAGCAAATGAATATCTGCACTTCAGCAACTGCCTGGAATTTCTATTTCAAGAAAGATCCCAGGCAGATGTCTGGGATGCTAAGATTTCCTGAGCAAGACTCTGAATGCAGGTAGGTTTACAGGATATTAGACTTAACACTAGCTAAGAACCACATTTCTAGAGAGCTCTGTCATCGTTAGCATTACTATGGAAATCTCAGACTCTGAAATGTCTTTAATATTCTCTTACAGTGTCTGACTTATTTCCTGAATTCACACTAGCAGGACATGTGCTTCAAGGGAAATCTAAAATATTTCCATTATCAAGGGAAGCACGTCATATGTTCGATAACAGGTTAAATACAATAGTGGCTAAACAACTCTATTTTATTCATTCTCATGACCAAATGTGGTGGGACTCTTACGGTATGAATATGCAGTTGGACTTTTGATCTTATTAGCTCTGGTCTAATTGTATAAACAGCAGTGGAATTAATCTGTGCTTCTATAAAAAAAAAAAATCCAAGATCTAAATCCGTGATTTTTCTGTGTGTGTGCATGCATATTATACATACATGGTATATGTAGTGTATATTCTATGTAGTGTATGTTCAGTCATTAAGGGAAAGTTTCTGTTAAATCTGTTACCTTTGGCAAATAACTTCTGAAAATTTTTCCAAGCTCAGTCTGTGCTATTTGTGTTAAAAAAAAAAAAATGCACAGAATTTGCGGTGGTTTAAGTGTTAGCAAGGTGCTTCATTCATCCTTTAAATTATTTATTTTTCTTTGTATGCAAGAGGTTCCCTCTGGTGGATGGGCTGTAGTTTACAACACCACTGAGCATTTTCAGACAAAGTTTGCAGTACTTACAGAGCAAAAGTATTATTAGCCTTGTTTCAGTTTGGACCACTAAGTTTAAACGATAATGATATTTTCAGCTTCTACGTATTTATTCTGAGGATCAGAAATTCACTCTAGGATACTGAGAATCTTCGGGTTTGGCTGTAAAGCAACGTACTAATATAATACACTTAATTTTTCCAGGAAGCTAAAGGTAAAAGCAGTAACATATTTATATAGTTATATATCCTGTCAAATGTTCTAGGGAAAGACAATTTATCATGAGAGAAGCCACGACTTTGATGTACAGTGTTATACACTCCAAAATAAGCACCTATACTCAAGCTGTCCTCTTCTTCCCCTTCCTGTTTCCATCCCGAGATATGCAAAGTAACTTCATCTTGCTTTCTCTGCCATGGAATGCTTTAAAAAGCTGCAGCTTGAGCTCTGGATCAAAACTACAAAGCCTCTGCTCACAGCACACCCCTCTCTCCCAGCAATTAGAGCATGTCTGTGATAATTTATAACAGTGTGAGCTGATTCAGGGGACATTTGTATCATATAAAATTTGTATGAATAGCTGTACCTAAAAGAGATTTCTTTAGCATTTTCTCCAGAAAGATCCACTGGATATTTTTTTACATATTTAGTAAGTGATTATACAAGAATGGATGGCAAGTGTTACATATGTGCTGAAATGATGGGTATTGATGTTGGTAAGCTTGTTTGCTGATGATGAAGCAAGGAAATTACTAGTCTAAATCCTTTAGTTTTCCAAATACTGAAGTAAAATGATGTTTGGAGGATTCAAATTCAAATCAATGAGGCTATAAAGGAAAGTGTGAAAGTGACTTATTTTGCCTTCATGATGTGAAAATTACGGATAGTTGTAATTAAAATCATAGAGACCTAAATTTATAGTTTTTAATATAAGCAGGAATATGAAAAACAATTATGTAGAGATTTTTGGAAAGACTTAAAATACATTTTCTCAATAGTGTTATGGACTGTTTTTTAATTTCCTCTTATTTCTAGAAGCACTACATATATAGATTTTCTTTATCATTAAAGGTGAGACTTGGTCCATTGTTTTAAATGTCACTGACCAGCTGTCATTAACTTGCTATTTGTATGTACAGAGACTGCTGCTATCCAAAATCCTTATCTATGTAAGCACATCTGGCACTATAATTGCTACTGGGTAGATCAAATACAGTGTTTACCTACCCTTCTTTTACAAATAATATATTACTCATGACAAATACTGCTGGGATCATTTGCTGCCAAAAGTTACTTGATATGTTTTCCTCACTGTTTATCTAAACCTACTGCCATTCCTACCTTTTGTTTTCCCCCTACATAAGGTGGGATTTCATGTAGGTGTTGTATTACTGTAACATCCTTGTCTCACAGTAATTCAGCAATTTAATGAAAGTCTTTGGCACTGCAAGCTGTTGATGAAAGACCTGTCACTTAAAGCAAACAAACAAAACCCACACCACCCTGTATTGTGCTGTGTATGCACTGCACTAAGAGACAGTAGTTGCTGTTCTGCGTGTAAACCAGGCATATACTATTTCTTATAGCATACTTTTATGTAAAGGAACATTTCCATGTAGTAACGTATTTTCAACATGGGGAGGCGTTAGGGAACCACCCACTATTCTTTGTTTTCCTAACATTGCAGACTTGTGCCTTATCAAAGCTACTCCAGGAAAGTGTTTAAAAAAAAAAAAAATCTTTCCCTGCACATGGTGCATGGGAGTTCAAGGCTGAGGCCCACAGAACTGATTCTCTTGCATAGAAAAGTTAGATGGCTGTGTCTTAAAGGTCAATGCTGTTTTTATCTTGTAGATAAATGTCATTTTCTGGATACTTGTAGCTCTCTTTTTAGCTCTTTTGATACATGTCCATTTTCAAACTGCTGTATTCTGATCTCACTAATATAATAAGGGCTGTCTCCATGAATGAAAACTAGGTGCTTGATTTAATTTTCTATGCCTCTGAAGCAACAAAGCTTGGAGAGTTTAACAATGATATGAACAATAGTTCCTTCAGAGTAGTTTCTATTAGCATGTGTTTTTGTAATCACTTTGAAAAGTGCACCAAATTGTACTCATGTTGTGATACAACCTCGCTTTGCAGATCTTAAGGTCTGAGAAGCTTAAGAGCTTTATTTAATTGCTTTAGTAGGTAAGTACTTTTTGACCACTAGCTTGGGCCCCAGTGTGACGTGAAGTCTTGTTTTTGTGGCCTTATGTTAGGAACCTGGTTAGCTGTGCTGTCAGTGGAAAGACTGTACTCATTTTATGATTAACACAAGGATTTTCTCCTGCTCTGTTGCAGCTACCACAGGTGTGTTAGCTGAAGACACTTGCAGAGCAATACTTATGCCCTCAGTCACTTAGCAATTAGCATACCTGGCATGTTGTGCTGTGTGGCCAGAGAGAAGCCAGCATGTTGTACTCTGCTACTGTTCAGAATGATCTTGTCCAAGCATTCTTATCCTGAAATAAAAAGTAGTCAGAATTGATTCGAAGAGGCCACAAACAACTACAGCAACAGATGTTTACCATATAAACATATATATACATATATATATATATAAAAGTAAGTAAATGGAAAATATGTAAGACTTTGCAATGATGCTTTAGGCATTGGTCATTTGCTGTTTCTGTAAGGTGATCTGTGGCTTCTGTATGACTTATATGCAATACTAGAAATGGCTGTGAATAACCATGGGTTCACCATTAAATGAAACAAGTCTATTCATCAGCAAAAAGTGCTAGCTCTTATAATTGAACAATTCACTCAGTGTTATGTGGAAAGTACCTCTTTAGAACTGAGATTTTTCTTGATTAAAATCTAAATACTTATAGATTTTAATAGAATGTAAGGCTTATAGATTATGAAGTCATTTGATCTCCTGTATTATTTCTATATCTGACTGTTGAGCCTAATAACATGATCTGCATTTAAGCATTCTTACTTCTCATGTTTCTAATGTTGAGTCAGACCAAAAAGTTCTTTTAGACTAATATCTTTTCTCTGGTGGTGGCCAAAAACAGGTGCATAGAGAGGAACAAAACAAGCATGAACGTAATTCCCTCAGATATTCTTATACTTATAATCAATTATTGCAGAGGAGCTTCTGGAGCCATATATGGAGTTGTCTTTGGACAACCTCTCTGCAGACTTGCAAAATCTATCCTTCAGCTCATGTGAAGTTTTAGCACCAACAATATACTGTGACAAGAAATTCAACAGTTTGACTACATGCTGTGTGAAAAAACACCTTTCATTTGTTAGTCTCTTGCTAGCTTCATCTGGTGCCCCCTAGCTCATGTGTTGGCAGAAGCAGTGAATAGTTGATCCCTATTCATTCTCTCCATACCACTTATTTGATAAACCCTGACTATATCGACATCTGTCTGTCATTTCCTAGTTCCAGACTGAAGCGTTCTTGTGTACACAGTCATTTCTTATATAGCAAACATTCCATGGTTTTTTCAGCATCCCTTTTGTCTTTCTCCCTTTTCCCAGTTGTTATATTCCCCTTGAGACAGAGTGAAAGATTACACTTCTGAATTTCAAGAATTCAACTGATTAAACTGCGATGTGTTGCAGAAGGGGAATGAAAGAAACCAAGTTAAGTTCACATCCAAGATCATCCTTCTCACATTTCTTGGTTCAATCCTATTGCTGTTTATAAGGGAGGCTAGTTTTACTATTTATCCTAAATTTCCTACATTTTTTGGGGAAACTTGGTGATAATTTGGTTTAGACATAGGCATAATTTTTGTTGTGTGTGTGTTGGTGCCAGTCTGTGCTCTAGCATTTAGAAAGTCTTAGTTCCAAAGGTCACTGTGTGATTCTTTCTTCATTTAATCCAGATGCTCCATGGTCATAGAGATCCTCATGTGATGTAATCACCTGGTCATCTTTGCACCACAGTCAGCTTTGTATCTTGGTATCCTGCATCCTCTGCTCTGTGTCTAATCTAGTAAAAATCAAGCATCATTTAACTATGCCACTATTTGGTATTGTACCAAAAGCAGTTTTAGATACGCTTATTTAGATTGCATATACTATTTTTCTTGGCAGCTTTTTGTCTTTAGTGATGCCTATCTGTGTGGGAAGGGTTTAGTATCAGGTTTAATATCAGCTCTTTACCCACACTGCAAATGATGTGTGAATACTTATTCAGTATTGCTATTTTCCTGTCATTTGAGCTGCTACATGTTAACCAAGTTGTGTGGTATCTGCCCACAATATTACTGAAACTGTTGCTGTAATTCTACTGTCTTGGTTCCCCTTTGTACTAGCCCGGCATATTTCAGATGAGTATGGGGGAATGTTCATTATATGTGACACATCCTGATATGCAGCTCTGTTTCTCTGTTCTTCAGAGTCTGCTCGCTGCTACCACATGAATAACAATACACAGTAGGAAAAACACTCTTAGGGAAATGTTGCTCTTGCTAGACATTGCTGCTGAGTATCAGCTGCATCTGATCAAAGTATGAAGGATCTTCCTTTTCTTTCCCCCTGATAACACATTTAAGTTTCAAACTGCAGATCCAGCCACAAACTTAATCCAAATTCTAGTTCTCTGTTTCAGGTTTTGCACAATGTTTAGCTGAAATAAAGTTTAGGAGATTGGTTATGTTACTGTTTATAATGATGTAATACAAAATTCTACACAATAGTATAGGAATATTAAGAATAATGCTCCCTAAAGCATTTTAAAACAGTATTTAAACTGAGATTGACTAATCTCTTTTGAAAAATTGTTTTTTTTTTTTTTGCTTTATCTGAAAACTCATCTTCTGTGAGCGCGCACACACAAAAATCAGTACTGTCTAGCAGCCTGCTAAAATAAGGGAATATCCAAGAAAAGATAGAAAGATAGGGTGAAGTTTTGAGAACTGTTTTCCCCAGCTAATCAAGACATCTTTGCAGCCTGCATAGACAGCAAAACTTGTTTTCACAAGTTGTGTTAGGATGAGGTCCAAGTAGAAGATTTGAAATTCCCTCACATGGTATATCCTTTATCAGGAAATCATGAGACCAATTTATCTGCCATATGAAAGCTCAGAGTTTTCTTCCTCTCAGCAGAAAATTTGTTTTGTCATATGATAGCAGTATCCGTTTTTTATCACTTCTCAGGCTTGTAATCTGAGCATTTTCACTTCTAGCTACCAAATATTGATAGCAAAATGATTCTCACCATGCCATGAAGAAGTTATTCAGACTTACTCCAATAACATACTTGCAACATAGCATGGCAGCAATATTTAAAGCATCCCAAGCTGGTTTTCATATACTTGTTCAAAAGATCTTTGTTCTATTAAACCCATTTTCTCAAAGTATTAAGTCAAGGAAGTCTTTGGCAAGCTTCCCCCTTTTTTTTCTAACTTGCCCTGAAATGGCTCTGAAATATCATTTTCCAGTCTAAAACGTGACAGTTCACTGCACCCTGTTCAAACTGCCCTTCATTTGGTGTTAATCCTAGAAACACAAGGATTAAATGAAAGAATGGAATCTTATTAGAATCGTCACCTGCTGAAGTCATTTTTGTTTCAGATGCTGAACAGCCCTGCAAAAATCAAGCTTATGTTCTGAACTGTGTATTTATCGCTATAATCTTTCCTGTGTTGAGAGGGAATAAGTGTAAAGAGGATCGATCAGCATTCTGATGTGAAGTATCAGCACTTTGTTTTGTAAGGTTTCTGCAGATAAATTATAGCTCTGAATGCTATCTACCTTATGTTTCTGCTAGTGGTTGATGCCAGTGCCTGTGATCAAAAACTGTGAAACTAAGTTTTTGGGATGTGCATAGCAGACTAAAATCAGGTCATTTTATATTCTTGTTGTGCTGTTTATTCAACAGCACAACAGATAATTATTCTGATGTAATTCTTGTGGTAGCTCTGATTTGAGCAGAAATATTGGAATAGATGACATTCAAAGGTCCATTCCAAACTTAAATTTTTTATTACTACATTTTTGCATTCATATATATAACACACTACTCATAACGTTGGTGCTTATATCATTTTTCCATGATTAACCTTTCCCAATTGCCTATGTCTCCCTCAGCCTTGGGAGGGAACTATGTTCTTATATGAATCATCAAGCAATACTGCTTTAATCTAGTGTGCCAAAGGGGTGGAATGGTAAGTACTTGTGCACAACAGTTTAGACATATTTGTAGGGTATCTCTTTGGAAAAGTCACATCAGCCAAACACAACAGACTAGGTATTTTTATTTACAGTGCACTGATAATCTAAACTGAGATTTGAACAATCAGGTTTGTTAATTTAAGTTCTCCTTCCAACATTCTTCTGAATAAACTACTAAATGACTGACATGAGTTTCAGTTCTTCTGGATATATTTACGTTTCCAGAAGTCTATTCGCTTTTGTCAGTAATCTAGTAGTAGCAGTGTACCTTTTTAGAGGTAACTAACAGCAAATTTCCTAAGCCCAAAATTCCCTCAGCCCAACTAAGACACCCAGCAAGGTGTAACACCAGATGAAATTGCTTATTAGATAGAAGAATAATGGTATCCTTGCCTTTTCATTATATGCAAGTTAGAATCCTGAAGTGCTGCTGTTTGACTCATGCCATATTACAAACAAGATTTCTTTTGCTTACCTAGTATGACACCATGCCCCAGTCACTCTTACAGTCCTTTAAGAGATGTTAAGCTTTAGAAAAGCAGTATGCTGAACTTCTGCATTAACTCTTCTCCAAATCTGTTGTTCTCACCAATCTGACCTGAAAAATGTTGCCTGCAGATCAAAACCACCTTGATACCATTCTGCCTTAAGGCAGTGCAGTTTTTCTGCACAGCAAAAAATGTCAGGCTCTGTCATTAACACAGCATGTGCTGGAAAGTTACTGTAACTTCTGGGAACTTGTGCAAGACATAAACTGTCCCTGAGGGTTCAATGCGCAGTTTTCATCGCAACAGGGATGATATCTTCAGCTCTTTATTTAATGTATCTCTCCTATGTGAAATGTCATCTCCCCCTTCTATCTTCCTACCATTCTTTTTATTCTTTTTATACTTAATCCTTATTTTGTCTGCCGTCAGTTTCAAAATTCTTCAGTAGTCCAATTCAGCGCATCAATTTTGAGTAAATCCTAAGTGTTCTTTAAAAAAATCCTAGCATTTTGCTTAAAATTTCTCACTGATTCTGGCAAAATTCTCTTTGACTCAGCAGGAATTTTGCAATTCAGGATCTCAAGGTTTCTTGTATTGTCTCAACAGGAATGAAGGATTTAGAAACTGAACAACAGAATTGTACAAGTCAGCCAAACCCTAAGTGAACATATTGTATGAAACATCACTGGACCTTAGCATTCAAAATTGTTTATAAAACAAGCATTTTTTTTTAGAGGAAGCATAATCTTTAGGACTTGACAGAGGAATGACATTTCTTAATTTATTACATCGAGGGATTCAAAGATGACGATGTGTACTGTGTGTCTATTTTGCAGAGCTACTTTATAAAAGCGTTATTGTGAGCTTCCAGGCCTGTAATCTCTCCATGATCCCAAAGACCGGCAAAATCAGTTTGGAATGTAGGCATGGCAGTTGTTTTTTTGTGTTCTATTTGTGATCTTTTGTTTGAATCTTTTTTTTTTTTTTTTTTTTGCAGGAGGGTTCCCAGGCATTAACTAGAAGTATAAGTTCTGAACTTAATTGGCTCTCATTGACACCTACAGATTTGTAAAAGTCCAGAAAATTAATTTCCCTTGCTGTAGAAGCATGGAATTTTGTTGATGGGCACACCAAAAAAAAAAAAAAAATCTTTCATTTTATGTGATATGTTGGCTATAAGAGATCTGTAGATTTCCAGGAACACAAAGCAGCAATATTTATTTTTCTTTCTGAAGAAAAATATATTATGGACTCTCTGTAAAAATTGGTAATGGGTATTTCATGGAAGAAAAGTTTCATTTTTTAATGTATTTTCTGCAAACTATTGTTTAAGAGTGTCTACTACACTGGGTCAAATATCAGGATTGGGAAATCTATAATAATCATCAGCCGTAAGAGTGCCAGGAAAGTATAATGGACAGGATTGGATTATGCAACGTAGCAGTAGGTTTTTCTACCACGTTCTACCTTAAAATTTTCTTTTAAATTTTTAATTTATTTTCTGAATTAGTAACATAGTCTGTTCAGCTTTAATTACATCCAGAATTATTAGTTAATTGATCATAGTCTAGTCCCAGCCCCCCAACAAGGAAACCTTTGGCTTATTTCACATGCAGCTTCTCAAACTTCTCTTCTCTTTGGTCTGTACATGTCCTTACGCCTTCTTTACTGTAGGCTTTTCAAAATTTGGGATTACAGCAAATTTGTTAGTCATTACAGCCTTACAATTTTTCTCTGGAGTGCTATTACATGGATGCTTTATGAGTACTAATTCATTAACTTTATCAAAAAGGTGAGCAAGAAGAGTATTATGATCTACGTTGTAAAGATTACAGGTTGGAACCTAAAAGAGACGGCAGTGACAGGATCTGTTTATTGCAGATACTCAGACAGCGAAGCTCTGATGCTCTAGGTTGACAGTCATTTAAGTCTGCATATCTGTCACTTCCCCTTGCCCCCAGCATCCAACTGCCCCCTTTGTGGCCCTGTTCTGCACTTCCATTTGCTCTATGTACACAAATTCAAGCTGAAACAGACTGAGGAACTGATCTCAAGTCTTGTTTACTGCACTAATGCTAGTGGGGAGCCATGCAAGAAAGTGAGTGTGAACTGCTAAGGAATCAAAGTGAAGGAAAAGGAAGGGAAAGTATCTTTGCAGTCTTGCAGATCAGAAGTAGAACCTTCCTCTGGCTGATTTAACAAAAATGGGCTATGAACTGTACAGAATGTCTGGGATATTTATGAACACTTCTGTATGTGAAGTCTTACTCTGAAGGAAAATTATAAGAAAAGCCTCCTCCCAATGCATTCTAAGAGCTCCTGAGGAAAAATACTTGTTTTAGCTCAATTGTAGCACTGAAGTATTATCACAGGCAGTCACACCTGCACTAAAAGCAATTACATTGTACAGGTGTGACTGACTTCAAATGGGCCTAAAATCCCTCTTTAGGAGGAAGGAGTTAGATTTGCTTTTTGCTTTCTAAGTAGAATTTTAAGGGTTGGTGTATGTATGTATGTTTTGTTTTTTTTTAAAAAAAAAGAATAATAAAGGTAAAATTAGTTCGACCCATAGACAGTGAAGAAAGAGCATACTGGTGTTACAGACTGCTATTTCAGTGCTTCCTCCCCCACCCCACCCCCCAAATAAAGTCAGGTTTAAACAATGACCAGGATTTCTACTAAAGCAGGAAAATTTAGGATAAATCTGTTGTGTCAAATAAATCTGTTGTGCCAAGAAGCATTAGGAATCCTTGTGGTACGAATAACAGAATGATTAGGGAAAAAACCTTGCAGGCTTCTTTAAAAGAAAAAAAGCTTCTCAAATGAAACAAAATTGCGTAAGTGTGCTGTTCTGAACATGAACTTTCACCGAATCTTGAGTCTTTGTGGCAAACTAATACAGAATTTATTACCCAAGTGTTCCAAAGTTTCTTATATTTGTGTGTGTGTTTTATCAATGCATAGACTTGTGGTAGTTTCTGAGTAGGCCTGACTTCTTACTAGTGACTTAGATCCCTTTCTGGATTTGGGCATGAGTTCAAAAATGTGCACATGAATGCAACTTGTTTAAAGCTGATTACTTGGGCTGGTTTGTGATGTTTAGGGGGTGGGGGGAAAAATGTCATAAATTGATATTACAGATTTTCCAAAGATAAAAAGTTGTTGGGAATTCATAAGGAGATGTCATACTGATGCTTGCAGGAAAAAAGGAAATGGGCAGCAGATGTTGTCTACACCCTGAGCAACAAGCAGGCGACTAAGCAAGTCACTGCAAAGTGACCACAGTGTTGCTTCTTTTGGGTCTATGATAATAAGCATCTTGTTTACTAGATCTTTTACTTTCTTTCTGATCTAAGGGGCTTCTGTAAGGTTCCTTACTCCACCGTTCTCATTTTCAAGGTTAGGTTTTGGATTTCAGAGGCGGATTTTATTGGTGCAAAAACTTCCTCTGAAATTCATATGCAAAAATTAGGTTGGTTGGTAGGTAAAACCTTGTGAGATGGTAACATCAAAATAGCATATTTCTGAAAGTGTGACATGATGAATGTTACAATATATTCTGAAATAATAAATTTCTGAATCAAGCAGAGTAACAACAAGCAAAGTTGTGACATGGGCATCCTCCTACACTGTAGATCTGTGCCAATACTTTGGTTTTCTTCACATCTTTCCTTGAAATTTATCTCAGTTGTGAAACATACACCATTATTTCTACAGACATTTGTCATTGCTTAATCAGTAGACAGTATATGATAGTAGTTGCTTATTATGTTAAACATTTGTTCTACTTATTCCTTTTCCTCCTATTTGTTATGCTTATTTGCTAAGAATACACATCTTTGGGATAAAGATTTTTTTCTGCTACTGTGTCTAGCTCAGCACAATTGTGTTTGACAGTATTTGAGCCAATATAAACACTACTAAATGGCAAGGATGAAAGGCAAACAGAATTCTGTTCAATCAAAGATGTTTAACCAAATATTAGATTTCTGGATAGGATTGTTTCTTTTAAATAACCAGTGTGAAAACTCATATCCAGTTCATGTTTTTTGTCAAGTTGCCACTGCAGCCCCTCAAGGCTCCTTAAAACAAACAGGCAATGCTACTGATGTTGTAGTTTCTGGTGTTTAATATAGCTTATTTCAGATACTAGTTTGGAATGAAGTAAAGAGTATCTTGTAGGGCTGATTATACACATCAAAAAAAAGTCCTAAAGCGGTAACAAAATGGTCTCACTTCTACAAGTGAAACAGGGGCAGTATTGCTTTTATCAGTAGCTTCAACTGTACCAACTTCCCTTTCCATTTCCAACAGGCTTTTAATATGAAACATGTGAAGAAAGCTGCATGTACTTTGTATAGTACTAAGCTTACTGACATTTTACTGACAGATCAGACCTGTTCTAGTGTTTCTTGAATTTTCCCAGGGTAATGATTAGTAGAATTCTAGTAGAATTCTATTTTTAGGAGATTGCAGTAGAATTCATGATCCCTAATTGCTGCTGTTCTGCAAATGCTCTGCTGTCAAACCATTCTTTGTGGAGAAAAAGCTAGACTGCCCATTTAACAGCAGACAGACCAGTCAGAAATACTAAGGTATTCCTCTTCTACTTTGTCTTGATTAATAGCAGGCTATCGTCCACTGTAAAGCAATGCTACAAGGATCTTCAGTGTCATCATTTCTCCTATTTCTCCTATTGTCCTATTTAAACAACTTTAGGCAGGCAAAGAGCTTGATTTGCTGACTTTTTTTTCACTGTGAATGATTCTGATGTCCCCAAAAGAAGAAATGAAAGGAACAGCTAAAATACACAACTGGATTCATCAACTGATCAGACTGTTATCTAAAGGCTTGCACAGTAGAAGGAATGACAATTATGTGCTTAGGAGGCTTTTGCTAGAGAAGAATAAGAGGGAAAGGTGTTTAGTGAAGTGTGAAGATATTCTCAGTTTTCAGACCAATGCAGAGATTTGGTAACAGAAGTATTAAGATAGGTCTGAATTAAGTATAAAGAAATGTCTTTGTGTGATATCACAGAAGCAGCAATAGAGCAAGGAGTATGAAAATGGCAAGTAACCAGACACAACCAACAGAAGTCAAACTGGTAACCACTGAGAACTGTGGTGTTTGTATCAAGATGAAAAGGCCTGCGCTCTAACACGCCTACTGCAGAAATGACTGATCAGCATAAGACTTGCCCTCTGATAACAGGAGAAAGGCAAAGAGGTTACAGTAAAGTGCATGTGCCATTCCTCTTTCTGTTAATGCAGCAGGAAGAATTCAGGCAGTATTCACAAAGATACCTCAAAACGAAAGAACAAAGACTATAGGTAGTGAGCTTGCCTAAAATTTACAGAGGGTGAAGTAAACAAGATTGAGGGGAAAAAAAACACACACAACTACTGTACTCCTGAAGGGCATAAAAATCAGTCCAAAATCCATTTTGTTGCTAGTCAAGGGAACTCAAGAGATGTAGTGACGAATGCATAGCTGGCATCTCTTTACCTCATGTTGCGATGCAAATGATCCTGGCTTACTTGGACACAGGCATCTTGGTGCTTTCGAGTACAGAAGTATGAAAGAATGAGTGTGAATGACTGAAATCAGTTTTCTTTAAAACTGTCTTCCCCTTCCATGAAGTCTTTCTCTGTATTTTGTAACACTTAATTCCTGCATCAGGACCAATGCTGCAACCAGTTTTACAGTCAGTCACACTTGCACACCCTGAATTTTTAATAGGAGATTATTTTAAGTCAGCACTCATAAAGTGACTAAGCACCTGTCTTTGGGTTTGTTCGATGTTGCCACCTTTCCACTTACTGTAATTGTAAGAGGTGAGGCAGCTGGCTGGGCAAAAGCAATTCTGGGTGTAGACTTAGCTTTCTTGAGTGATTTGTTTTCTTGCTCTGTCTTATTTCAGAAGGAGAAAGGATGTGTCCTCCTCCTTCCATGTCGACTTGCCAAGCCATGCCCGTTACACTTTCTTGAATTTTTGTCAACAGTCTGTGTGTCTGTATTTCCAGATCCTGCCTTTATGCACAGACCTTGACAGAGATGCATTTCTGCATGGATGACATATCTTGTTGAAACTTGAATTTGCTGAGGCAAGAACAGGTTCAATTTTATACCTTAATAGCTGGTTGACACTGCTGAAATCAATGAGAAATATTTTTCTACTTCTGCTCACCTCTCACTCTGTCTTAATTAGTGAAATTTTTCATGGTGTAGTGTAAAACATTCAGGATAGGGATGTTTCTGCAAAGTCTTAGGCATATCCAGGGATGTACAAAGCAGTGAAATCCACAAGTAATTTTGTTGCAAAGTAATTCTATCAGAAATAGCTTTAGTCTAGTATCCAGTTTTGAGTATCAAGTGGTAACACGTGGTCCAGAGGAAGGTATCGGGAGCTATCAGGAAAGGTTATGCTGCTCATTAGCACTAGTTGGTATCACTGCGTGATGTGGTTGCACTGGTTCCACATACCGTTCTTCTCCCATTAGTTCTGTTCACTTAGTTTCTGCTTCTGCGGATGTGTATACCCTTTCCCCCTTTCCCTCCAAAACTGAACACCTACGAAACAGCACGTACTTCAAACGGAGCAGGTAATCTCTGCTAACTGGTATTGCCAAATCATGACTGCTTATATCCCTCTGGTTTTAAAGTCCTGTAATTATAAGTCTACTTGTTATGCGTATAAAGGCCTAATGATTTTTTTTGGACGTTGCCAAATGCCTGGCCTCAGTGACACAATGTAGCAATTAGTCCCCGGATTAGTGAGGCGCTGCTCGGAAACGCTTCCTCGCTGGTAAGCTCTCCAACGCAGGGGCCGCGTCCTCCACTTTGCACCAGGCCCATTTTCAGCTCCGCACACGTTTTGTGTTTTGTTTCTCCTTACACTAAGCTTGTGGTTGCTTACTGTAACCGCCACTGACGAGGGGCCCTCGGCCAGGCCCCGCGCGCTAACGCTGCGGCCGCAGCTCCGCTGCCCGGGGCCGAGAAGCGCCGCCGCCGCCGGGCGCGCAGGAGGGCGGCCCGGTGCGCGGCCGAGGCCGCTCGGCCTGCGACTGCGGCTGCCTGGCGCGCGGCGCGCGGGCTCTCTGCTCTCAGCTGGCGGTGGCTGCCGCGGCGCGGCGGGGCGGGGCGGGCGGTTGCCCGGCGGGGCGGGGGCGGGCCGGGCGCGGCGCTTTTCTGGCCGTGGCGGGCGGCGGCGCCCAGTCCGGCGGCGGCCGCGGGAGCCGGGGCGGCGCGGGGCGGCGGCTCCGGCTCGGGGTTATGAGCTGGGGCCATGGTGCCGCCGGCCGGCGCGAGGCTCCTCCCGCGCCCGGGAGCGCGCGCCCTGCTCAGCCGCCTGCTGCTGCTGCTGCTGGCGCTGTGCCCCGGCGGCTGCGTGCCGCGCCGCCGGCCCGCGGGGCCGCCCGTCGTGCTGGGTAAGAGCCGGGGGTGAGCGGGGTGCGCCGGGCGGCCGCGGCCGCGGCGGGCCCCCGGCCGGAGCCGCTTGGCCCGCGGGGCTCTCGGCGAGGCGGCTCCGGGCACCGGGAGCCGCCGCGGGCGCCAGTCGATGCCCCCGCGCGTGGGGCCGCGCTGGAAGCGGCGGCTCGGCTTTGCTCGCCGCCGGCTGGAGGGGAGAGCGGGGCTCTCCGCCCGTTCAAGGCGCGTCTCTAGCTCCTCACGTAAAACCGGGTCCCCCCTTGCCAAGTTCTTGCCGTATCTGAGCTCTGAGAAAAGAGGCCGGACGGAATCAGGTGCACAGGACGAACGTCCAGCGCTGCGCTCGTTATGCCGCGTATACACCACGGGTCCGGCGTCACGCTAGTTCAGCTACTGAAAGAGAGAGGCGTACTTCATCACACGGTGCACGAAACGAATCGTGGTTATTGCTAGGGAACAGGCTTCACGTGCTAATGCAAAATAACTTCTGACAAATACGGACAACGCGTACTAATTAATCAAATATCTGTTAAATGCTCTTTGTTGATCAGAAAGAATGAATAAGAAAGGTGAATAAACATTAAGTGGTTTTGGTAACTTGTTTACCAAAACAGTAATTCTTTGTAAAATGCATCTGGTGATACTGACATAGATCATTCTGTGAATATTTCCAGCATATCACTGGAAATCACTATGCAAATACTGTGATGATAAGGGGTGAAATAAAACAGAAGAATACTAAGAAAGGAAGAAGTAGCACACTGGTCAGTTTAAGCTCCACTTAGATAAAATTGTTCAGGTTCTGCTGCTGACCTTATTAATTACTTCTGTCACAGGCTTCTGAAAGAAAAGGGCAAGCTTTAAACAAGTATTGTTTAAATATAGCATATATCTTCCTAGACAAATTCAGATTTACAAATTCAGATTTTTTTCACAGATGTCTGAACTAAGTAACTGGATATAAATTCAGGAGAAGAAACTGCCAGAGCATATCATAAAGGGCAGGACTTGAAATGTGACCATAACATGTTGTCTTGAGTTCTGCCTCTGAAGGTTAGAAGTGGTCTTTTATCCCTTATCTCCACTCTGTAACAGTGGGTTTTAGCAGTAAGCGTCGGCACTTACTCCTCTGCAAGTTTCTTCACGACGAAGGTGCTGGTGTTTTAGTTGCTGGTCCAATATTCAGCTTTAGCTATGAAGGAATCAAAGCAGTTGTGATAAGGGCATCCTCACTGTAGGAATGTCAATTTGCAACTGATGGATCATGGATCTATTGTTAGCATATATGTTCCCTAAGAATAATTTAAAAACTGTGGTAATTTATGCCTTCTTTCTGTATAAGAAATTCTAGTACATGCTGTGTGGCTGAGCACACATTAATGAACTCAGAGGTTAAAAAACACATTTTTTGCTATTAAAAGGAATTTTCAGCAAACATGTAACTTGTGTGTCCTACTGACTGTTCTGGTTAGCGTCTGCATTTTTCATTTGCTGTCTTCTGCTTCTGCTGCCCAGTCCTGACTTGTCCAGAATGAGAAGACTCCATCTTTGCTTCCATCTTCATAAATTATTGTTCTGTGTTGTCTATATGTTTGAGAAGGTAGGCTCTCTTAGAGACTGATTTGCTCTAACTTACTGTTTTAAAATACCGCATTCTTGGTGTATAGAAATGACCGTGTCTTTGTAAAAACACCTGCACCAAGAGCTTAGCTTCAATTAAACACGACATAGCAAGTGAAGGTCAAACAAATAAAGGAGGGGAGAGTAAGGGTGACTGTCGGTCACTCACTGGTTCTGTATGAAATGTTCTCATCTTGTGACCTTTTCTTCATCATTTTTTGTATGTGTGACACATTTAAAATAAGCTTTTTAGGAATTACTGCACGAGGATTGCAGGTGTATTTAGGAGAATCATTTAGGGAGGCGTTCCAAGTACTGGCTTAACATAGAGCGGGTTTGGGAGAGGCAGGAAAAACAGGTGCTGCCCTGGAATTACAAATGCAGAGTTTGAGAGGTGTGTTATATGGCGCTATACAATCTAAGATGGTTTTGGAATTCATGTAAAATGAGGATATAGAGCTGTTCCTCTTGCTTTATCACCTGGTATCCTGGCCCTCGTTTTCGTCCTATGTGTTTCATTTAAAGTATGTTCTTATTTTGTAGTAATAATGTTCTTATGGCCTGTTTGGGCACTGTAACTTCTCTTTCTACTAGGAAGTTTAAAATTTTGCCTTACGCTGTGCATAGCGAGTTGGCAATCTGAGAGAATAAAGAAGGAAGGAATGTTGTCCACATAATGATCATTTCAGAAATATCTTACACCACTATGGTCACAAGGCCCAGTGTAACTTGTTTGCAAACCTTCCTGTAATGACTCCACTTGCAGTTGCAACCTGTGCTTACCTAAGTAATGGGAGGAAACAGAGCAGTAGTTTGCAAATATGGGACCTTGCTTATAGATGGATAATTTTGTGCTGTTCCCCAGGTACTAACAAAAATATTTCTTTAGGAATCTCTCAAATCTGAGAACAGATGAATACAATCTGAATACAACCCTGTAAGTATTGGCTGTAGATGGTGAGATTCTCTTCCTTTTCTGTGGTGGCAACAGATCTCAGATTTGTAGAGCCCCTCACTAGCTCCAGGTGAAATATGGTTCTGTGATGCAGCTATGCCAATGTAAGAGTTAATTTTTGCTTCCCTTGCTTTCCTTGTGCCAGCTTTTTGGTCACTATGTGGAGTTTTTTTGTCCACTAAACCAGGCCGAAATTAACCTGATGAGGTATAAATAATTTTGTACTTGCATTAACTTAATAAAGGAGCTGGCCCAAAGAATGGGGAGAGTGGCACTATTCCATTTGAATCAGAAAAATCTTTAAACTAGTCTATATATCATCAAGTGCTGCCTTAGTAGCAGGAGCTATTTTGTCTGAAGATCGTATTTGTACGTACCAAGGGAGTAACACCAGGCCCCAGCTGGCATGGGTAATAACTTCCTTTTGCGTGAAAGCAGAGTACTACAATTCAGTTACAAAGTTTTCTCCAAGCTTGAAATAATAAAGCATCAAAAGACATTTACAGGGTAGTGGAGCTACAGTAGAACAAATATGAGGAAAAAGTCGTAACTGTACTTCTGAAGTCCTGCCTGAAGTCCTCGTATTGAAGAGCCAGTACCCACTAAAATGTAGTAATATTGTTTTAGGGTTACTTCCTCAAGTCCTTTGGGGGAAGACGTATTACTGAAGATACTGTATTGCTTTCTCACTTAATATTTTTTAAGAGCTTCCTATTAAGCTAGAGCAATATATTCATACAGGAAAATATCCTTGAAGAACGAGGATAATCATAATCTATTGAATACCTTTGCTCCACTGACAGTAGCTATTAAAAAAATCATGCTGTGCGAGTGCTTCTGGATAGCAGCTTTATGTTCACACTCTATTCTTACCAGTTTGGTTATATATTCAAAACATTGGTCTCTCAATGCTCTCAGTTCCCTTACTTTGTGGCTGTTCTTTCTGCTTCGTTCTCTCATATAGTCTATCCATACTCACTACATATTACCTGATGTCTTATCAATTTTGGGGGCTGATAACCTGTCCTTATAAGATCAGCAGCGGATTCACTGAACTCTTTACCTTTTAGAGCTGACTCAACACAATTACTATATCAATGTTCTGATACCTTCTGCAAACAATTTGTTAGGTACTTGGCTAAAGTTTTCTAGAAAGACACCTAAATGAAGTTTGTTAATAATTGATTTACATGCAAAAGAGGTTTGTCCGTGAATTCCTGCTGACTACTAATTGAGGTGTGTGTGTTTGTATGGTCAGTTAGCTAGATGTCAGCAGTGGTTTAACTGTTTATGCCTCATGTGATCTGAGGTATCTGGAAGTATCATGTGAGATCTTGTTTGCTTTCTTGTTCCTAATTTTAAACACGGGCCTTTTCTGTGGCAGTCTGTTGCTGAGTATATAAGCTGCTTTGAGACATCCTCCTTAGAGAATTCTGTGGCCAGAATTTCAAATGAATTCCCGGAAAACTTTGTTCATTTTGAAGGAAGGCCAGTTTATAGAACAAAAAGGCTGCGGCTTGTTTGAGAAATTTTAGCAGGAAGAAGGCTGTCATAATTGATGTATATCCAAGGCATGTGCCTTTCAGATAAATGTAGTAAAAAGATATATCCATTGATGGTCCCTTTACCATGAGTAATAAACTTATTTTTTCAATTATTATATAGATACTATTTTCTTATTCTTCTTTTTCCAAATGTTAAAAAACTTAAAGGATCATTCCCCCTATTAATTGTTTTTACTGATTGTTCTTTTGTTTCCTGAGAGGTGTTAACAGAAGTCACTTTTTAGGTTGTAACTAGCTTACTGTTTTCTGCTGGGAACTGTCAGTCAGTCATTAAGGTTTTAGTAGAGTAGTATAGACAGCAGTGTCAATATATTTTAAAACTAGTTGTTATAATTTTCAGATTTGGAAAAGTCTGTAATGTCTTTAAACACTCCAGTGAAATTATAAAAATGTGCTTCGCATGAAGTTAGATTTAACAAAAGCACATATTGGAAAGAGACCTACTGCTTTTGTCAGGCCAGTTGAGGCAAAGACAACTGAAAGATATTGGAATATTAGAAGCAAATTGAGCTCATTAATGTATCCAAACAAGTTCTGTTGGAATTACAGTGTGTGAAAAGTGAGAGTATGCTAAAGCTAGTTAAATAATCAAATCTGATACAAACACCTTTTTTCTGCCCAGTATGAAAACTCCATTCTCTTTCCAAAAGTCTCAATTCAAGGTCAGTACATGTATTGCACAACTGCACATTAGAGAAGCTGGGGTTCTGTTTGAGATCTTTGGAGATCCAGTTTTAAAAAATACTGATGTATATTTTGCAGAAGTTGAATTGCCCATTATTTTGTGAGCTTACAAGGTCAGTATGTAGGCTTTAAAAATCAGAACCTCTTGTAATGTTTTCAGCAAAAAGGCTTGGAAACTATGGATATTGGTAGGTGAGAGGATGAAGAGATAACTTACTTGCAAATTACTTTACCTAGAAGTATTTTCCATGTATAGTCTGAGAGCAAAGGGAAATATTTTTTTTCTGTCACTTTGAGTTTTCTATGATGAAATTTCAGAAAGCTATTGTTCTTTTCCAGTGGAATTAATCTTTGGTGTGATCTGCTGACTTTTTTTTCCCCCCAACCTGTTACTTATCAAAAAGCCACTAAATAGTTTTCCAGCCAAAATGTAAATCATTAACACTGTTAAATTGTGTTGGGTGAGGACTGAAGATCTTGCATGTTGTTTTTCATAATCTAAAAAATCAAAATTTACACTTCTTATTTTGTTTCCTGTAGTTTCATCACAAACCCTTTTCAGTTTACGGAATATACTTTTTGAAAATAAAATATGGGCTGTAAAGTTTCAGTGACTAACAGCTTCACTGTCAATAAAGAAATGTTTTAGATTTAGATGTAAACCTGAAAAACATCTTTGTGTTAATTCTTGCTTTATAAACAATCAGGTATTACACCTGTACACAAGAATTTATTATTAAATAGCAGTGTTGAATCTCGGCACAGATGGAACCTGTCCCTTAGCATTTGCTTAGAATTATATGAAATTATCAATTCCTTATGTTTTGTTCAGTTAACCAGCTTGTTCTTTGTCATTCCTTGAATAAAAATTAGTATGTTTTTGCTTTGAATGTGACAGAGGAGCACAACCTTCTTCCTCAAAAAATCTGAGGTTTGAATATTAACTACATTAAACTTGTAGTTCTTCTAAGATCACTCTAGTAATTCCAACTGAAATGTTGTACAGTTTACTGATTTCAGTACTCTTGTTGATAATGTAACTTTTATTATTCTTCTGAGTCACTCAGATATTTTGTTTTGCATTGGGATGGAAGTCAAATTCAACCTGTTTTGTCCTTGGCAGGTCCGCTGCCAAAACTAGCCAGCCATGAATGATTGATATAAATAGAATTACATTCTGTTCTTTTTATAATTGAGAGCTCTGATACAGCCATCAGAAAAGGCATGAGGTTGTTGAACAAACTGTTGCCTTATAGTTCTATAAGCAGTAACTAAACAGCATTTTGTGAGGTTCCAAGACTGAACTTCAGTAAACCTTTTCCAGTGCATGATGCAATATTATAATCTCCCTTACTATGCTTTCCAGTATGTCAGAGTCCTTGAAATACGACCTAAAATAAACTGTGGTGAGCTACCGGGTCTTTAAATGTTTCACTTAAGCTTTTAGTAGTTTTATTTCTGTAATCTAATGAGAAAGTAGGAGTAGTCAATAAAGAAATCCTGAGGTAGTATCTTCTGTGGTGGGGCAACTGTGATGGTGGAAGGGTGTGAGGGGCTAACTGTCTCAGCTAGTGTTTAGTCTGAAGTTGTGTCCTTTTCCAGTTCTGCAGTAAATGCTTTCCTGAAAACATATTTGGCTTTCCAGTTAAATTAGCTGTTCCAGTAAAAGACAGTATCCCTTTCTTCAAGCCATTCTGAAGTGTTGTAAAGCAGACTTACTGTTCTCTCTTTCCTTCTCCATACCTCCTTTCTCATCCCACCTGTCTCAGATTGCAAAATAAGCTTATGGAACTCTCTTCTCAGCAATCCCTTGGGTGTTTTTCTCAGTGTGTATTCTGAGGTTTTTGTGGTGAGGAAACTGTTCTGGAGAAGGAACTGTATATACTCATGTCAGAAATGCCCCAAATTCTCTGTACAGTTAAAGTTGGCTGAGATTAAATGAAAAATTTTAATGAAAATGAAATGAAAAAGCACATATTGATGTGTAAATCGCTACCCGAGCACTGTATAAGAATACAGAATTGAGAGTTGCGTGACTGGGATATGGTTTTGCCATAGGGCAATACCTTAGCTGTGTTGGAGAGCTCGCCTAAGAATACTCAACTAGCAGCTGAGCAGAATAATGGGGCCCATGATTCAATAAGAAAAGAGCTATTTGTTTCTTTATATCGAAGTTTCAGAATGTTCTAAACAAACAAAAAAACCCTGCAGACAGGAAACTATTTACAGGACAAAACATGGTATGTGCTGTTATGACTGGAGTTTGGGCTCAGTGGTCTGCTAGTTGTACATCCATTTCCATTTATAACTAACTTTGTTCTGTTTGGGAGCCTTGCATTCAGAGATAGGCTTGAAGTCTTTGGCTCAGCCTCTCCTGTGCAGCTACATATGACTTAAGTTGTTTGCTTTTCCCTTTTTAATTGGAATACAGAGCTTGCTTTACTTGATAGTATGTGGTTACCTCTTTGAACATACCAGAAAGAATTCTTTTTGAAATATAATCCAGAATTGGGAGCAAGAGAGTGAGTGTGTGTGTGTGTGTGTATATCCACACGAGCTGGTTCACTTTTGTTGGAGCTAGTGTTTAAAAGCAAAACAAAAAAAAATTTAGCTTCAGATACGATCTGAAGTAAGCTTGGCAATGTACTGTGTTTTCAGTGAGAAGTATTCTCGGTTGTTCAACAGATAACCGAGTGTAGGCCTGTAGTTAAAAGCTTCAAGGCTAAAGTTTTGACATGTAAATAGGGTACAGTTGTACACATGCAAAACAGGTGGGAGGAAAAAAGCTGAGGAGGTAGAAAAAATAAAGCTGAAAGATGTCAAACTCATATTTTTTTCCTAATATGGAGAGACTTTTCAGTTACAGAAGTACATTTTCCTTGTTTGTGGGAGAAAGCTATTAAACATTGTGAAATTTAGGGAGCTCCTCTGTAAACTTGCTGCTGAAAATTGTAAGAGCATTTCTTAGGCTTAGTTCCACTTTCAAAGCCTATCTCCTCTCTAGCCTGTTTTTAAAAGAAGTGAAAAAAAAATTCCACTGAAGGAATACTAGCAATAAGTATATATACCTTAGTAATAGGGCACGTCAGAGAAGGTGCAAATGCAAGACCCTTTCCTCTGTGTATTACTGAAGTAATGGGTAGCGCTGGGGGTGGAAATGATGCCAAGACCAAAACTGTTGTTACCTTCCAATCTGAATGCAAAAGATACCAACACATACTTGGATTATTATGCCATCCAACTAAATTTTGTGTAGTGAATATAGCAGATGAAGTGAAAATGAGTAACTTGATAGTTTGCAGATACTGTTTAAAAAGAACAGAAAGAGTTAGCTATTCAGTTGCAATCCTCTGGAGAAAAAAAAAATGTCTTTCAGGAAGATTCAGTTTATGCTTTAGAAGACAGATAACTTCGATAAGGTATGAGACAATCTGTTGTTGATACTGATCACCTAACATGACCTGTTCCTATATAGTCTGCTCTTTGAAGTTACTGAGCTGTTGCTCTAGAATTATTTACATGGTGGTTCCCTAGCTAATCATTTTTGAAATCCATGAACATATAAGGGCTACAGGATTACAGAATATTAAAGCTCGTATATTAACCTATAATTAAAAATCTGTAATGAATTTCAAATTTATATATGTCTACTTCTAATATCTTTCAGTTCCGGGGGACTTAGGTAATCAGTTGGAAGCAAAATTGGATAAGCCGTCAGTAGTGCACTATCTCTGCTCTAAGAAGACGGACAGTTATTTTACACTCTGGCTGAATTTAGAATTGCTTCTGCCTGTCATCATTGACTGCTGGATTGATAACATCAGGTAAGACCAGAAATGATGCACTTTTGAATTTTTTTGGTGTCCTTTTCTTAGAGTGACAAGCTTTGTTCAGAATGGTAACCTTAAACTTTCTTTTCCAACTCAAGAACAGTGAGAGAAATCACTCAGAACCCTGACAGGTAGAGGTAATTAAAAAAAAAAAAAAAAAAAAAAAAAAAAAAAAAAAAAAAAAACCCCAGAGTTTAGCAGCTACATTTTTTTTTAAAAAAAATTCTCTATTCATAATAAAATGAAAACTACTGTAACTTTTATATAGTATGTAACAAACAATTAGCAGTGCCTCCTTGCAACCCCCTTTTTGCCTCTGTAGGTTAGGCAGAATCCTCTGTGACTTTTTTTTATAGCTATCTGGAGGATGATACTGAACATTCAAGGAAAGCAAAATCTGAAAAATTTAAAGGCTTCTAAGAGTCAGGTCACCTATTCTAGGTACCTAATGTTTTGAATACTTGGAACATCTTTGTGTTCATAGTACCTGAATGTGTTCAAGACTCTGGGAACATACTGACATGTATCAGCACCTTAAATTGCAATTTGAAATTCAGTAGACACAGAGTGACTGTATTCACTTGAATGTTACTTTTATTGTTGTGGCTAGAACTGATAAGCAGGAGAGCTCACTGGAGGTCTTGGGTAGCAGCTTGCATTGCAGTACTAAAAATAACTTAAAGGGTGTCTTTATTGAATAAGGTCTATGTCGTATAAATTGACCTAACTGCTGAAATCCTCACCCCAGTGTTTTGAAATCCCCCTGCAGTAAGCTTTTTCAACAAATTGCTGTTCTTCCAGAATGGGAGAATAGGACACAGGTGAATTTCACCACTGTTGCTCATCTCCATTTTGAACTTTAACTGTCTTCAAAGTAATTTTTGATCACAGTTTTCTCTAAGTAATGCTGCATCTCCTGAAAATTTCTGCCTGTAACTTTGTGAGAACAATAAACATACAGACTCAAGTATATTTTGCAAGTGAATATAATACCGCAGGGATATGTTACTGGGTGTTTTGGCTGCAGGCTTTTAGATTTACTGACCTATCCACACTAGACAATCTTTCTGTCAAAGACAGAATTTTATAACTGGTTTTCCTCACAGCATTATATATATACAGTAAATATATCCCATGTTGTTGATTAGTAGCAGCTTAGTGCTTTCTGCTGAAAGATTAAACAGAAATCTTCTACCAAGTAAAGCAACCCAGGAAAAAACGTGAGCAGTAATTGCAGCTCTTAAATTTTTTAGTCACTGGAAAATAGATAGTGTGTCTTAAATTTGATGCTAGGGATTCTGCAGGTTTTTGTGGTGGTGTTTTTGTATCTTGGAGTGGTGCCTCTACTTTGTCAGTCCTGCTGCTTGCCTCCCAGGTTGGAGAGATTTTTGGTGCATGAAGTGCAGCAGTTCAGATTATGAGACTTGGGCTGTGGAAGCTTGCACTCCAGAAACTGCAGTTGTATTGATACTGTATTAACAACAACAAAAAGGAAAGCCAAAAATCTTTAGGTTATATCGTAAATAGTTTTTAAAAACATGCATAAAACGCTTCATGCCTGTATGCGGTTTCTTTAGGGAATTTTACTGATACCTGATTTTGCAGTTATTTTATCTGCTACTGCCATGCTTTTGTTCTTATGTTCTTGACAAATTTTCTCAATTTTTTTCTTGACTTGGAATGAAATGATACAGACTTTTACGAAGTAGTTTATATCTTTTGAAAGCTGAAGTCCAGCTACTCTTGTGTATGCTCAGTTTTACAGAGAAGATAAATCTTAGATTTTGCGTGGAGAGAATAACACTAAAATATTTGTTTGCACTGTATAACCACTTAGCTGCTGGAGTACTCTTGTCCTGTCTGCCTGTTTTCTTCTCCCCACCAGGTAATAGCTCTTAAAGTTCTTGTTAGTGCACTCAGAGAATGTAAGACTCATTTTAGTTGAGAGCTATCATGTGGTAATATGGCACGTTTCATACTTTTGTCTTCTCCTTCTCCCTCCCAGGCTGGTGTATAATCGAACGAGTAAGATTACAGAACCACCAGATGGAGTAGATATCAGAGTCCCAGGCTTTGGGCAGACATTTTCCTTGGAATTCCTTGACCCAAGCAAAAGGAGTGTTGGTATGTACAAGCTGTGCTTGAAGTGCTTAGTCATTTTAGGATTTTCTAGTGTGTCCTTCTACAACAAGCTACTAAAATTAGATGTCAAATTACAGTTCCGTTTAGAGGTAGAACTACAGTATTTCTTTTGAAGTAGGATAGCATATGGTTCACTTGGCTTATAAATGTTTGTCTTATGCACTTTGCATGTCATCTGGCCTGACAGATTGACCAGGAAAACTTCATGCTATTTAGTCTTGTGCCAAACTAAAGTTTTCTGGATGAAACTCAAGTAGACATCTTGATGACACTTTTGAAAAGTGAAATAGAATAGAAAATTCTGTGACTGAAGATGCATTATGTTTTGGAAAAACAACAACAACAAATTTCTGCTTTAGCTTTGTCCTGAGTAAGGGGTTCTTTGGCTTCCGGAGAGTGTTAATGGCCTTGGGAGTTAGTGCCACATTCTGTAACTGCCTGTCTCTTGTCAGTGTCAGAATAATTATATGATTCCATTCGTGCTCAGAAAGATTTCTGCAATAATTGTGTTTGATTGCAAGGTGAGTTTTTTTGGGTGGAGGATGTGTTCTGTCTATTTGATAGAACTCTAGAACTCCTCTTTCAGAAAATGATGGCTCTGGCAACCTTTTCCGAGGAGATGTTGGCTGTGGCTGAAGACTTAAGCGATTTAACAGCCAGTAGTGCACTGAGCTTCACTGTAGAATGGTCCCTCTTTCATTGCATGATTTTTTTTTTTTTTTCATTTTCTAGGGAGCAGTCCCCAGAAGGGCAGTAATGCACTTCATGATCTTGTAACTAGATAACCCTTACAACTAGAACAGGGCATATTTAAATTTTGTCTCCCTTTACTTCAGTGAGTATATGCTAAGCATTCAAGACTAACAAATTGAGTTGAGGTACTAGTCAAAACTTAAATATGACTGTGATATTCAATAGGATGTTCTGATCCTTCATCTTCCCCAAATACTACTAAATGCATTTTTATAGTGGTACTATGAGACTCCTATGTTTCAAACCTTGTAATACATAGCATCTTAACACAAATGCTTCCAGTCAGCCTGCAAATGTTTTGCTTTGCTGTTAGAACATCATAGTCAGTCACTTAAGTTTCAATCCACTAACCGATGGATATTAAAATAGTTTTGCAATAGTTTCCAGAATTTTGCCCTAGGGTACACTGCGAGCATTTTTTTTCCATGAACAAATGTTGATGAAGTCCAGGTCACTCTTTATGAAGGTATTATGTCCTACCTCAAGTTAACTGGCAGTCAACAAAAGCCGGAATTCTAATGTAGTAATTTCCTAGTTTGTTTTGGTTTTGCTTTTTTTTTTCCGTTCAAAAGTCAGACATAGTTTTGCTAAGGAAAATGTATCCCTTTTGTGTATGCCACATTTTGCTGTAGTTTGATAAATTACCCAAGTAGGAACAAGTTTTAATAACAATAATCTTTTGCTTTTGGAGAAAAGTGAGCATAATTTGTTTTGCTTAAACAAATTGTGGCTTTCTGTATTGTCAGAGATTCTTAGATTACATTTAATGCCTGTATGTACGGAATCAGCAGTAATGCATCCTGAACTTAATTTGTTTTGCCATCATTAGCCTGTCTGATGCCTGTCTCTAATACTAATCTTTTCACTTTTCCTGTGTCTCTTCCATCTGATGTCTCCAGGCAGTTACTTTTATATGCTGGTGCAAAGTTTAGTAGACTGGGGCTACAAACGGGATGAAGATGTAAGAGGAGCACCTTATGACTGGCGAAAGGCACCAAGTAAGTAATGTTTTGTTACTTGAATGAAATTTTGTTGACTTTTTATTGACTTTCCCTTCCCCACCTGTACAGTTATACTTAAAATCTTAATCTTGACTAGCTCATGGGGCCTGGATACCCTTAGGCCTGGGAGAAAGCTCCATTTTTTTCTTTAAAGAATTTGCTACTTACTTTAAGTAAGTAGCTTTAAAACAAACGAACAAATCCCTAAGCCCACAAAAATGCATATGGAATTTCTAAACTCTGCACTTCAAATTCCATAGCCAGAGCCTTACTAAGAGCACGACTGTTTTGTAGTATCACACCAAGTCTAACAGGATTGCTTTCACTACATCCTGAAGAATAAATTAGATTTTAAGTGAGGAATGAGAGTGATGTCCAGATTTTTCTAAGCCTCTGTTTTTATGAATGTTAGAACTTTGTACTCTTAATGTTATTCTATTCCACTTAGCAGAAGGGATTTGTAGACTCATCATATAGCTTGTGATACAAATTATGTGTTGCTGATGCTAATATTCTATTATCATGTTTATCTTGGCCCGTAATACTTAAAGATGTAACACTGAAGCATATAAACTTAGTGTCCAAGATACTCCTTGAAGAAAACCACTAATGCTGATTTTTGCTCTTTATGTGACTATTTAAAATTATGCTCCAGTTGCCATTTAAAGTTGGAATGTTATTACAGAGGCTTTCGTGCAAGAGAAGTTAGCATGCATGGGATGTTTCTCAGAAAATTTGGTCTTAAAATTCAAATTTAAGATGTGAAGAACTGGAGTAATATTTGTACCTATACTTAAATAAGTTTGAGAGGAATAGGAAAAGTTTTAAAGCATCATGCTTTTGTAAACATGTTGTCTGATGTTAGCCTGTCTGCATTGCTTTTGTGTATCTCAGAAAATAAGCTTTTAAATAATTGCCTTGGTGAACAGCCTCTGCAAATAATGATTTTGATAAGGTTTTGAAATCTGTGTGTGTTTACTTTAGATGAGAATGGACACTATTTTGAGGCCCTTCGCAAGATGATTGAGTTAATGTATGAACAGTATGGAAGTCCTGTTGTCTTAATTGCCCACAGTATGGGTAATATGTACACCCTCTACTTTCTCAATCATCAGACTCAGGATTGGAAAGACAAGTACATAAAGGACTACGTGTCATTAGGTGCTCCATGGGGAGGAGTTGCTAAAACTCTCCGTGTGCTGGCTTCAGGTAGGTAATTTAAGAAATTCCATCCTAATTTGTTAGGAGTAGATAAGACTAACTAGACTGTTAACTGTAAGACTGGAGAATGGGAGTTTGAGGTATTATGAAGTTGTTTTTTTTCTTAAGCGATAGCAACTTAATGTTTCAAGCCCTATGGCCAAACTGTTGTTCTTTCTGTTCACAGGAGTGGACTAAGGTTTTATATCCCTTAACCAGGAGCCTTTTCCCCTCTTCTGTCTTCTCCTTCTCAACCTCTTTTCAGCAGCTTGTTGTGTCACCTGCTGTATGGCCTGGTGCCTTCTATTTCTGTAACTTCTGCCTTCAGCCTGATTGCTCTCAGTTCAGTATTGCAAAGCTGACAAGGACTCCAGCACACTCACTGGTTTCCTTTGATTAAGTATCACATGGCTCCTCGAGGTTAACATTAAAGGGAAACTTGTAGACATGGTGATTAAGTGTTGCTAGATTGTAACTCTGCAGATGAGGAAAGTGAATCTTTGAGATCTTGGGTGTAGTGTGCTAGATATGCCTGAGACTAACAAAATTTAAGTAAAGTAGTGTAATTTATTTTGTTAACAACTGATAGAAAAAGTTTACTTACAGCATTAGGTGGTATCACGATTGTTTCTGCAAAGCAGAAAGTTATTTTGTGCTTTGCTGATTAATTCATAAAGTCTCTGGCTTGTTTTTTAGTTTACTTCTAATCTGCTAGCTTTGGATATCATTATTTTCTTCCCAGGCAAAGCTGACATCAAAACAATTGGACTTCATCAAAATGCAGAGCACATACCAAGTGCCAGCCATGCGTGAACAGATCAAAAGAACTCTTTGCTTAACAAAGGCATTTGAATCTGAATAGGAGAGCCCAACTCAGAGCTACTAATGAGAAAACTTAAATTGGATATTTGTATTGAGCTTTAGATTGTTTATTCTATTGCAAAGGCACTGTAAAATTGATTTCCCTTTTCTCACAGGCTTCATCTGACAGGTTTGCATGCTACAGAAATGGTAGGAAGTGAGCAATTTTAAAATTGCTTTCATAAAATTTCACATGACTACACAAAACTCCACAGTCCTAGATTTCTGTTGAATTAAATTTTCATACTTCATATCTTGTTCATCCTTAATAGTGCATCTTATCCAAAGTGGCTAGTTATACAAATGCATAATGAAAGATAGCTAAAATTCTGCAAGAGTGTAGTCATCTCTTAACCTGTATGACTGCTTTACTAAGCACTATGTTTTAGAGCAGAGACTTAAGACTAACACAGAAAACTTAAATGGGCAGAGCATAACAATATCTGAAGGCATGTTTTTTAGGTGAGTAGTGTGTCTTAAGTGTCTGTGATAAGTCACTGCCACTAGGCATTAACCCTTGGATGGCATTAGTCTGTCAAAGAAATAAAACTATCAAGATGTTAGTATGCAGAAGAATTGTTATTTCAGAGAAAAATCCTGCAGAACTCCTGCCCCCTCCCTTTTTTAAAAAAGTTTTATTTTTTAAATTAACTTCACAAGGTGATATTGGCAGCATTTCCATGTAGTCATCTTTAAAAATGGCATTGAAGGGTGTGCTTTAGGATCTTGCTGAACCAATAGTGCCACCTTATGGCATTTTCAAAATGCACAGTTCAGTGCTATTTCAGGAATACAGATTTCAGTCTCATTATTCCACTTTTTATGGTGTAGTTGACCTACATGCTGTAACCACCTGCATTTAATAAAGGAAAACCTGATTCAAGGTTCAGCTGACAAAAGAATGGAGGAATGATATTCATGCTAGCCGTTGTGATGATGAAAAATAGGTCTTACCAGACAGTCACTGTGAAAATGAAATCAGATCTGTCTTGGAATTCTTATCTGCTTATCAGAAAAAGGAGAAATTCCTTCCTAGTAATCAGCATCTTTGTTATGTATTAAGCAGCTTTTTATTTTATGGAGAAAGATGAAAGAACAAGGGTTAAAATTTGAAGAAAGATGCATACAGATTGTAATTTAGTCAGGTGTGAGCTGCCAAGAAATAAGGTGGACTCTCATTTTTTTGATGTGTTCAAAAATCCGAATTTTTTGAAAAGTCTAGGGTTGGTCAAACACTAGTTCTACGTTAAGTCTAAACTGGGGAAAGCGTAACAGCTTAGTGGTTTATTGGGGATCAGATAAGACAATTGAAGGCCTTTTTTGATCTTAAACTCTAGGTCTGTATTATATTAAGAAAATACAGTGTCATGGAAAACGTTGGCCAGCTGAAGGTAACTCTTCCCAAGCAAAGTAGTTATCAACTGGTATTTGAAGAATTGTTGATTCCAGCAGAGCTGTCCATTTCCAACCAGAGATGCTGGAAAATATTTAGTGATGTATGTTCAGAAAACTCGTGTACTGAGTATTTTAGCAATGAGTTAAAATGCCAATTGGAAGGGAAGATACACTGTTATGAGTAGTTTTCCACATTCTCCCATCAGATGCTAACAAGATCTAACTTCTTTTACCTAAGTGCTACACACAGAGATTGAGGTGAACATTGAATGCAGCACTCTTAATTGGTAACATAAGCAGAGACAGTAATATTTGCTTTGTTTATGCTTCGTTTTATGACAAGTTACCCTTTTACATAACTACAACACAGCCTACCATTTCTTTTCAATAGTAGGAATCTCCTGATACGTTATCATACAAAGGGAGAGTATAAACTGGTAAAATGCTTCTCTGTGCTAAATGCTAGATGAACTGCATTTTTTTAACCTATCCTGAATGAAATACCATTTTTTTTTTAGTAGTTTTCAACATGCAAAACTTTGACTGTTTTGTGAAGCCTGTAAGGTCTCTTCATGAGTTTTCCTTACATGCATAAGGAATAATATTTATCTGGTCCTAGACCATACTTTTGCTGAAAGAACAGAAATATATAAATATATAAATTTAAATATATAAATATAGCAAGTAAGACTAAGTTTATTTATAATATAAATTTTATAAATAATGCCTAATAAATGCTGATTTCTCACTCAGCTACTGCAAGGAATATTTTGTACTTTAGAAAGGATCATATTGGAAAGGCAGTAGTGTTCTTGGTTTGTCATTCCTTCGTTTGTATTTTATAATTTGTGTATCATCAGAAATTTGTTTGCAGAAGTTAAGTATCAAGACAGAATCAAGTGAGAAAACAGTCTTCCCAAATTGTCACTGCAAGCAAAGGCAATGAGCGGGTGTATGATAATTGCATTGCTTTGTCTATAATGAAATTCTAACTTTTTTTTTTAAGGTGACAACAACAGAATACCTGTCATCAGTTCACTCAAGATTCGAGACCAGCAGAGATCAGCTGTTTCCACAAATTGGATGCTTCCCTACAACTACACTTGGCCTCCAGATAAGGTCTTTGTAAGCACACCTACAACCAACTACACTCTCCGGGATTATCAAAAATTCTACAGGGACATTAACTTTGAAGATGGCTGGCTCATGAGACAAGACACTGAACTCTTGGTGTACCAGATGACACCACCTGGTGTGCGCATTCACTGTCTTTACGGTACTGGCGTAGAAACACCTGATTCCTTCCATTATGAAAGCTTTCCCGATAAAGAGCCGAAGATCCTTTACAGCGATGGGGATGGTACAGTAAACTTACAGAGTGCCTTGCAATGTCAAAAATGGGTGGGCATGCAAAAACAGGAAGTGGTGATGTTTGAGCTTTCAGGAAATGAGCATATTCAAATGCTATCCAATGATACTACTATCTCCTATGTGAAAAAGCTGCTTTTTGATTTGTGACACCATGTGTTGACAGTTATTTTCCTCACCTATGATGCCTTTCCTTAAATTAGGGAAAATGCCTTTTGATCCCATGATATTTAGATAGATGAATTATTTATTTGGTCTTTTTTTTTTCTCCTTCTTTGTTCAAGAAGTTGTTGGTGTCCTAAATGATAATTTGTCTCTGTGTTCATAATGCATTGTGGTATTTTCACATTATGAAAATCTTCTCAAATATACATTTTGGTACCTCTGGTGGTGTATCCAATATCCATACATGGACTTTAATTTGGAGACTCTGCAGCCCCTTGCACATACTGTATGATTTACTTTTGTGTGGTCTTTGAAGGGTTTGGAGCAGGAGGGCTGGGAAGGATTGTAATTTCAATTGCCCGTGAAACAAAGGAAAGATTAAAAATTTGGAAAGCAGGGTAAACTTAGTATAGTTTGAAAAGTGCAGATCTGCTAAGTATTGTAGGCAAGAGGTTTGGTACTGCATTACCTTTTGTCACATCCAGTGTTCCTGTTGCTGAAGCTTTTGGGTAAGAGGAAAGATGCGTGAATTACTTGAGGCTGAAGCTGTTTGCTCTTCAAGTTCTAGAGGTTAATGACTTAAAATCTGTAGTCTGAAGATTGCTCACCTTGTGCTTTACTTGTCAATGGAGGAACAAAGCTATGCAGTGCATGGTGCTTCTAACAATCAAAGCTGTGTGCAGTGGTGCATCAGTCAAAAATAATAGACTCAAATACTGGCAAACAATGCATACAGTGCAGAATTTTTGTACTTCTGTGTGAAAAATGTCTCCTGTGGTAGAAATGATAATGGATAGTAGGCATTCAAAAAATGGAAAGTGAATTTCTTGAAATGGGAGGTGGGGTGGAGCAGCCAATGTTATACAGTATGAAATACAAATCTTGTTCTTGGCCAAATTCTCTGATCCAAGAGAACTGGTTTCTGGCCAAGCAGTGATTGGATCAAAATTGCTGAAAAGAACCTTAAAAATTTACAGACTAAAAATACACTTCCCATGGATTACTTTGTTATTACTGTCTCAAGAGGTTCGGATATACAGTTCCTTGAATGTTTAGATAATTGTATAGCATACAGGTCTGAATTGCTACAATATTGTTTTACTCAGGTTAACAAGCGTTTCGGGTCCGAACTTTGGAGAAGTGGTAGCTTAAATGAGCATGGTATTTACAGCCTTGATTACAGAAATCCTCTTGGAGAAAAATTCCCTTTTGCTTACTTAAAATCAGTCACCCAGTTAGACTGCACTTACTTTTCTGAAAAAGACAGTATGGATGCTTTCCAAATGCTGGGTCCTCCAGCAAAAATTTTATTTTTAACATTTTTCAGAAACTCATCAGATATATTGAGGTTACATTACTTAGGAAATTGAAGCTGTCTAGAGGATAAATTTTAACTTTTAACTATTTTTGTAGCACACACAAAATGCTGCCACTAAATGTATAAATGTTGCAATGACAATAGACTTGAATTCTTGTTACTATAAAATGCAAACATTTTGGCACAGGGTAGGTCTAAGGCTTCAAGTTTTAATTCAGAAATGATTTGTAAATTCAGAACAACTGAAACTAGGGTCGTAGATAAGTGGAGTGTACTCTTGAGGTTTTAACTTTCTTTTTATGTAGCTTCATTATCCTTGCATATCCCCTATTACTTTTGGTGAAGAAGACGCACTTTTCTGATTTTTAAAATGGAATGTTTAACTTATCAGTTGTTCAGGAACCTGCAGTTCCACAGCTATATTTTCCAGACTTCTTTAGTGTTAATACTGAGTTGTCCCAAGTAAATTGTAACTGCTGAAATGAAGCAACACACACAAAAACATTTTTTAGCTGATTGTTCTATTTGGTGCAGGGCTGTTGGATGGATAAGCTTCAGACTTGTGTTCCAAGGCTGCTCGAGGATAAAGCTCTTCCTGTGGTCTGACTGTTTTTGAATAAATTGCTACATTGCTGGTTTACAACAGAAAAATTACAGAAAATACAGCTTTTCACAGTTTCTATTTCTTGCTGAAATAGAGTGCCTGTTAATAAACACTTGGATGAGTTGAGCTGGAGGCTGTATTGCAGGTCACCAATGTGGTCATCGAGGGCTGAAAAAAAAAACATAGGCTAACAGCTCTTAACCTGAGCTGGAGAATGTTTTGAAGCTTCATGCAGATCCTTACATGTTTAGTCAGTGCATTCTTTCAGTCTTGTACCAAGCTCACTGTAAAGTGGATGCAGCAAGTAAACTACATCATTCTAGTCACTGAAATGGAACTATTTCACTCAGCGTTTGAGAAGGCCCTAGTCACTAAGGTTTGTTTCTCTACATTTGAAAGCAAGAATATTTAGCATTATTGTTATAGGCCTGCTAGAGCCATGTGCACTTCAGCATTCTAGATTCTTGTGGAGTGGGGGAGTGAGAGGGGGAAGTCTGAATAAATGCATCTTTATAGAAAGAAGAGATTGTGGCACTTCCATAGTAGGAGTAACTCAGGTGCTTTGCCACTCTTCACAGTTGAAATGTTTAAATTTACTGACATGTCTTCATTATACCTGGAATATATGGAACATGTCTCTTTCCTGAACTTTTACATGGTTTTGTTTATCCAGAATGTTTTCAGAAACCAAAAATAGTCTTGAGGACCAAATGTGTCCATTTTAGACAAAAAGTAAAGAGAATGCTGAAGGGGTTTCAGCTGTCATTGTAATACTTCTGAAGAGGTTCAGAGTCACTATGTGATTCTGTTAAAAAATAGAAGGCTTCAAAAACTAGCAATAATTGCAAAGGACTTGCAGACCAAAGGAAGGAATGTTTAGTATTAATGTAGTTGTTGGAGCACAGTGTGTTAAAGGCCCTCTTCAATTCAGGGGATGTTTGGCTATGACTTTGCTGCTCTACACTTTAACAGTATTTTGTACAGAACATAATCTGAGACCTAGCATTTTATATGCCACTTTTGTGTATGAATGAGTTCACCAGATTTTGCATATTTTATTGTCTTTGACATAATAAAGTTGATCTAATACTGTGTCTCCTGTTGTGAATAACCTATACTGTCTCATCTCTCAAACAGATGAAATGTCAACTTATTGCTTTTTTTTAATCTCAAGCCTTCTTGAGGTGACTCATTTTCTCATAGTAATTGTTCGTTATTCTTCTAAATACCCCTTCTTTCTTAAGTTTTTTTTTTTTTTTTTTTTTTTTTTTTTTTTTTTTTTGTACAGCTGGAGCTTCATGGTAATTGTTCTTGGTGTTAGGAGATGTGGGGCTATTCAATTCCTTCTGTCTGTGTCATTCCCGCTCAACTCCTGTCCAAAAAATATATGTCGTTTCCGAGATGTCCTGTGTTTCTGCTCAGGCAACATTCTGAAATTAGTTCCTTAAACTGAATGTCCAAGATGCTTGCAGTTGCCTTCACACTGTTGGTTTCCAAACTGATCCACAAACTCATGCAAGTTGACCATACAGTTTCATGGTCATATTGGAAGTGGAGGCTTGAAAGCCTAGGGAAGGAGAAATAGATTTGGTAATGGGGTCTGGCTAGTGATTCCAAGCCAGATGAAAGACTGATGAGCTGTGTTATGTTAGAGTACTGATGTCTAGCAACAGTAGAGGCATCTTTTAGATCACAAAGTTATTGTTACATGCTACCTGATGCTATTTTGCTATGCTGCTAACTTAAGTGCTTTCTTTAATGATGAGATTATAGTCTTGTGGAGACGCATTTTTGAATTTTATTTTGCTTGATAAATTACTGATTTCCTCCAAGTTCTGTCTTAGCAGTTTCCTTTAGTTCAAGACTGATTTACTTTGTAGTCATTCACATCAACAAATGAGAGTTAAATGTTTAGTTCTAGGATCAGTATTCTTTGAGTAAAACCAAAATGCAGTATGATCCCAAGAAATGGAAAAAATTCACACACAATGTTTTGCTCTAAATACTGGTGTTAAGTTTGTTTGCCTTAATGGTTTGCCTGTATGTGTAGTGTGTGTGTGTAAGATGCTTGTTAGCTTTTTGTTCTAAACTGTGCAGTGTCTGAGCTTCTTGGTAGACTCCTCCAATACTGAACTCTCTTTCTTACCTCATGAAACAGGTGATCACTGATTTTGTGTGAAATAGTTTAGCAAGGTATTATCAGTTCAAGTTTTGGGAGTTCTCAAATAACTGACATTCAAGCTATCCCCTCCAAGTAGATCAGGAAGCAAATTGCGATGTCAAGCTGACAGATAAGTATAGTAAGCTAAAATAAGATGAACAGCAGTAACACTAAATGTGAGATGCCCTTAATGAAACTTGGGAAAAGAGAATGCAAACAGGGTACATCTAGCAATTTTCACCAGAGTTGTAATCCTGTCTCTGCAGGTAACGTGCTGCACGGCCTTGAGACCTAGAACTAGACCATCAGTTTTCCTTTTTCCTACTTTCTGTTCATTTCAGGGCTATGTTAAACTTAACCAATGTTTCTACAATGCTTTTCAAGCAGTGTATCTGTCTAAACATTCAAGAACTATAAATTATTCTCCAATTCCTCCCCTAACTACGAAATTTTAAAGCTGGATTGGGAATTCTGAATTTCTAACAAACAAAAATGGGAAGTTCTTAGCGATCAGTGGCTTTTGAGCCTTTTGTGTTTGGTCATTTAAATTCTGTTTTAACTCTGAGGGCTTAGAAATGCAATAAATAACAGGGGAAAAAGTAATGAATGCCTAGTGGCTCCATGATCTTGAAACTTTAACTGCTTTGTTAAATTCTGTTGGAATGTTTTACAAAGAGTACACCCATTACATCTACCTTTTGTGGAGATACTGGGAAGTTTGAAATCCAAACAGCAGCAACTCTATTAGAGCCTCCATTCTGAGATACACTTTTGGAGGAAGAATTCTGTGTGCTAGTGACTCTTGCTAACAAAATTAGTGTTTATTTCACTTCTGGCATATAGGAATAACATTTTAAGCACACTTTTTAATGATTAATGGAATTCTTTGTCCCCCGGGACTCCCTGGGAGCTCTGAGTGCACAGTAGAATTAACAAAGTAGCCACTAGAGGGAGAAGTATCTCAACATGTTTGAGTGTGGTGTCCAGGCAATTAACAGAATAGCTTGGTGAGTGCAGTGAAAGTCAAGGGAGAAGAAAAATGTTCCCCAGCCTGATGGAACCACGGAAGGTTACTGCTTGATCTTAATCCAATATATTTTAATGAAAAATATGTACTACTTTTCTTTCTACTTCAATCTGCCCAAAGGCCTGCCTGGATGCAACCCTAACACTCCAGTAAACATGAATAGTGATTAGACCTAATAGGACCTGGAATTTTTATTATGCTTTTGAGTGACTTTTTTGGTAGATCCATGGGGAAAAAATGAACTAGTCTGAAAGGAAACTATGATTCAGCTTTGGGTTATGCCACTGCATGTGGGGAAAAAAAACTTCAAATTGTCTAGTTGTCCTGCAAGAATTTTGGATCTTTGTCCATGAAAGCTCTGCAAATTTCTCAGGGTTAAACAACGCATACTTCTATCATGTACGCTAGAAATGCAGTAAAGGTCAGTAGTAGATAGCAGATAATCAGTTTTTTTTTTTTTTTTTTTTTTGATAGCATTTGTGTTTATTTCATCTGCAAAGTCTAGGATTACACTGAAATAAAGACTTAGCTTGGTATCCACAAAATGTTTTCTGTCCTTGAGCCCATATGTGTGCCCATACACACATTTTGCTTTTGGTGGAACTTTGAATAGTAAGGTGGGGATTGTTCTATCTAGACATAAAGCATGAAACTTTAGCTTGAATTAAGCCGTAAGTAAAAGAATTAGAGGCATAAATTATATGCCTGCTCTCTTCTATAGCCTCGGATTGAAGCACAATGACTTTTTAGGGGACTGCATACAAATTGGAGGTTGCTGCTAGAAGCCTGACCATGAATGTGGTGGCTGTGCACTGACAGTGACAGGTCTGTAACATTTCATTTGGGCATGTTCTTTTTCTACACCAGCATACTATTATTTTTTTTCCCTAGAAGGAAAATAAATAAATATATATATATATATATATATATATATATATATATAAAATGTGTGTGTATGTATGTATATAAAAATGCACTCAGTGTACAGTATGCAGTACTATGATGTACAAACACAGATCAAGCATTTAAAAAGGTGCTGCCTGATCTATTTTCTTACTGCACTGATGAACAGTGGACAAATCTACTTATTGCCCCAACATTTTCACTTGATTTGTAATCACTGACTCATACCTAGTAATATTTCTGGGAAGGCAGGGGATTATTGACCAAACTATATCTGAAGATCTAACTAAAAATGTCACCTTATGTGACTGAAGTGTTTTGCAGTGATTCAGAGAGTAATCAAGCCAGATGGCAAATTCAGATGCATAAAAATACTGTGAGTACAGGCTAAGTACTTTCATCACTATGCTATTATTTCTCAGATTGTACTAGATCTGAGGTGACCAAAGAAGGATTCTAGTTTATGTCTAAGTGGTTTGATGAAGTTGAGCCAGGAATCTTGGCTGTGCTAGCAGATTCTTTTTCTTCTATTAAAAAGACAAGCTAGAATACAGGAAATAAATATTAAATACTTATGCTCTTAGCCCAAGTGAGCAGATAGTTTTTCTTCGAGTGACTTGGCTTGGAGTGATCTGTTCATGTGCAGTAGCAAGATAAGCCAGGCTGGCTAATAGGACTGATTTTCCACGTCTCTCAACAAGTAGCTTTCTTACTAGATAAAATAGTATCACAAAAACATTTCTGCACTAAAGTGCATCAGGCAATTAAATTTGGGGAGGGGGGCATGTTTCTTTTTGAGTGTGTGTTTATTACTATTTTTGTTTTAGAAGCATCTGCATGTAGATCTGTGTCTGCATGATATTTTGGAAGGGGGTATTGATTTGACTGTGAAAGTGATAATGTCTATACCTCAGTCAGTGAGGCTCCCTTGCAAAGTAAACAATAAAGAGGCTTCCCCCCCCCCCCTTTCCTGGCACAGAGTCTGACAGGACTCTCTGAACCCTTGAATGCAATTTTTGTAATTCAGTGATTCAAGCATTATCTTCTGCAGGTGCCCTTCTTGAGCTTTGGCTGCTCTATGCTGTTCAGATGGACAAGAATTAAAAGTGCTCATTCTAACTTTGGCTTTCTTGAGAAATGTGACTCTATAGAAGCCATATTATTTTATCTTTCCTTCTTAAATATTAACAGAAACATTACTTGTCCACAGCTATAAAAATTTCCTAGAACAGATAAAGCCAGCAGTGAAGATCAGACTGTAACGCAAGACAATCTTATCTTTGCTTATTTTGTCAAATTCTAGTAAATCTATGAAGAGATGTGGAATTATTTTGTTGTGAATGGGATTATATAATCTGGTCTGACAAGTATGCATAAATACAGCCTTCTCATCAAGAAGGTATAACTATTGTCCTTAACAAGAAGGATATGTAATCTCTTCTCCTAGTAACAGGGAAAAAGATGTTCTTATTTCTACATTACAGAAAGTCTATACTTAAAATGAACGGAATATCTGTAATTTCACAAGTATTTAAATGGATTATGGGGGATATTTTGCAAACAATTAGAACTGCATAAACAAAGGAATTCTCATTTGGTGTCTCAACTGAAACGTGCTTCAGGTTGACTTGAAATCATTTTTAGCTCTTGCTGAAAAAGAGCTCTATTAAAAGAATTATTTTGTTTTGTTTTTATTTCTTTTTATTTTCGTGTTATTTCATCAGCTTCATCACTGTTACAACTTAGGTCAATCTTGAAATGTTATTCTGAAACTAAGTGAAATAATGAGACCTTTCCAGTTCAAGCTATTCTGAAAATGTCAAAACATTTTTATCACAGAAGTTTTTCCTACTGTTTTTTTTTTTCAGCTAGAGGTAATTGATGGACTTGTGCATAGATCATTCCATCCAAATTTTTTTAATGCACTCAGTATTCACAATATTCTTAGTATACAACTTCTGCATGAAGGAACTTTCTGTACAAGGAACTGTACTAAAACAGCTCAGGGAAAAGTCATTCTTAAATTGAAGAAAAAGAATGTCAATAGCAAATGATACTTGGAACACTGAGAATTTTCTGTTTTTTCTGAGAAGAAACAAATGTGAGTTTAAAGCCAGTCTTATAAATGTTTGTTCCTTTTGCCTTAAAATTAGGATGAGATTAGGGAATATTTACAAAGGTGTATCCAGGCTTTCATAGAAACACAAGATACTATGTTGTGAACAACAACAAAAAAGCTAAAGCTGACTCAGCTGTCTATTTTTTTCTGATACCTGTTCTTATTCCTTACAGCTCACAGTTACCCTGATAAGGGTAGTTAAGGTGGGTACACTCACGTCTTTTTTCATACACATACACACATACACTCATCTGTCTAGATGTGAATGCTTAAATTAGAATGCCTAAATTGATGACCAAGTATCATTTGTTAGATTTTTGTAATACAAACTTCCTAAGCAAGTTGTCACAGATGATAACTTTCTGAATAGCTAATTAACCACTGGTCTTATATTGCTCAGCATGGGGCTATATGAATTAACAGCTTACACATGGTATCTGAGTGTGTGCTTGAAGAGTCAGTCTTCTTTTTTCTTTCTGAAAGTGTCAGATCAGTAAAGGAAGAAACAATTTGTTATAATTTGCTGTTTGTTTCTATTCCCTTTACCTTAGTTAGCTAAGAAATGAAATAAACTTGCCTGGTTTCACTAATCAGAAGGCAGCATGGGATGCCTCACAGTAACTTCTTATAAATGCACAAACTACAAACCATACAAAATAGGTGGTTTTTTGTTTTTGTTTTGTTTTTCTTTTTTCCCCTGCAGAGAAGAGGCAGGGTGAAAATAAGAGGGGCCATATTCTAACTGCTGTAAGTGTTCAAGTAGTGAGAAATAACGAGAGGTAGGGTTTAAACCTGACCCTACATTCCTTATCTGTTTTACTCTAACAGGTCTGAACTCCTATTGTGAACCAGGAACCCATTGCACAAAAATAGCCCTGAAAGCAGTTTGTGACTTCAGCAAATGGCTGTAGAACACGTTAGCTTCTTGTAATACAGAAAATGGACTGAAGCAGCCTAAAATATGCATGTTGTTGAAAGTCAGTAAGACTTCTCACTTTGGGGGCAGGTTTAGCTCAGTTGGTCAGAGCGTGGTGCTGCTAATGCCAGGGTCGCGGGTTCAGTCCCCGTATGGGCTATGCTGAGGGCTGGACTAGATGATCTCCAGAGATCCCTTCCAACCTTACCGTTCTATGATTCTATGACAAGCTGTTAATTACTTTCTTGGTGTTGACTTAAGGAACCTATACTATATTACTGCTATGATGTAGTTATATAAAAATTACTGTTTTCCCCTAAGCTCTGTTGTCTAATCAATACATGCAGTTAATCCAGCACAGAGACACAATTAATTTCAATGGACAGCATCTTTTGCTGCAAGGTACTTGTTTCAGGATACAGCATCTACCTTTCCAGTCCTCAGCACAGTAACACCTTCCTACACATTACTGACTGCTCACAGTTGCTGCACAAATTTGTCTCAGTAACAAAGTTAAAAAGAAATTAAATTATGAAGTGCCAAGTAATTCCAAAGGGATGTAACAGGTAATTTTCAACCCACTGCTTTTGCAGTTTGGGACACAGCTATAATACTTACTATTTTTTCTAACTAACTAAGGGATGCCATTTCAAACGGTGTGTGGGAAGTTATGCACAAATGCAGTCAGTGGGAATCTGTATGCTAGCCTCCTACATTGCATTACAATGTTCTGCACCACAGGAGGAGGTATGTGGAAGTGGGTAGGCAAACTTCAGAATAGAGGAAGGTACTGAATCACTTGAGAAATTCTCTTTGCTCTTTATTTATGTATTCTATTATTTGTTCCAGTTTTTCACCTCCTAACCACACTTACCGTACAGGGTTATTTCAAGGCTGAATAGAAGTGCTACAGTTTGGATAAGAACTTGTCCCTACTCTCCCTCTTTCCTTAAATTTAAGCTTAACATATATGTGATATTCCTAAAAATAAACAAAACAGTACTGTAGCAGGCTTCGTTTGTGAAAAGGAAAGAAATATTCATCAACTTAGAAAGGCAGATGTAGTGATAACTTGATTGTAGCATCTTCCAAGTAGACTTCAACGTGCTAAATGTTTTTTGCTTAGTATCTTTCTTCTCCAATATCTTTTTATACCGCCTTTATGCTCCTCACTAATTTTAGCAAAGTCATTTTTTTTTAATCTACAGCACAGTTCTAACCTACAATAGGTCCATAAAGACCAGAGAAGCTCCATGGAAACTAAGCTATTCCTTTTCAGACTGCCTATTTTTGTTTTAATCATGTAACTGCCAGCAAGAAGATGATTTAGTAGACCTAATGCTTTGGTTTCTAAGACAAGTTGAGTATGAAGACAAGAATGTATTTATGAAGAATGATGTTTGCTACTTTCCTTCACAAATTATTTTCCATATTTAAGTGCTGCTATTATCCTCTGCAGTCTGAAACTAAAATAGTAAAGCTGCCTATTATATTGTTGCTTTTGTAGTGAACATGCTCATCAAGCACCCAAGCTCACTGCTTTTGCTGCAGAACAGAAAGAGTTATAATATTCTTAATAATGTTCTCATTTACTCTTGAAGTTAACGTGAGACTCCTAAGGTTGACCGATCAAATTTTTCCCTCCATTTTGAGTTCTAAATGAATTATATTCTGAAAAATAACCCCTTCCAACCAAACTCCATAACATATAAATACTATAAATGATAAGTGAATAAATTATTTTTAATTAATATATGTTCATGCAAAACCCAGCAGTTTTGCAGCTGGGAGAACGTTTCTTCGCGCCGTAAAGTTAACTGTCTGTATTATGCACATTTTCTTGAATGCCTGCTTAACGCACTGCAAACTTCTGAGGCAAAAAATATTTATGAGAAGTTTAAATAGGAAGTAGGAAAGCTTGCTGCTTTTAACAAAGCCACAGAGGCTTCCAAATCAGTGGTGGTCTACAGACCACAAGTTGAAAAAGCCACTTTTTTAATATATATTTTTTTAATTCTTCAATTAAATTACATTCTTAGTATGAAAGTAAGCTTCCAAATATCACAGACAGACATCACAACAGTACTAATTATTTTTAGTGCAGTGTGGTAAATCCTTTTGATATACAGGAATATGTTATTTTTGCAGCAAAAGTGTATTGAAATTGTGCTCTAAAGGGAATATAGAAAATCGGCAGTTTGGACAATAACTGTGCAGTATAATTAATCCAGGGGGAAGAATGGGTATATTAGGTGCATATATTAGGTGTAAGCCCAGATCAAAAGCTTCTCTCATTTGTTAGATAATGCAAGTGCTTTACTTAGCACCAAGGTGAAATCTGTAGAAATTGCTGCTAAATTCTACATTTAAGCATAGTCTTTGTTCATTAATGTACTCTTTCAAAAAAGCCCCGTGTATTACTTTAGTTATCCTAAATTATCTCCAACAACAAGTCCAAGATAACTGACACCGTTACAGCCTTTGCACTTGAGAGCTTAAAAAACAATCCCTGAAAATACATGTGGAAAATTGATCTTTAACCCACTTGTAAAGATTTATGAAACATGGTGAGGTTAAACTTACTTAAATAAATAACGATTTACAAATAGAACTCTGGTGAGGACTGAAGAATTGCCTAGATACTGTTGGGCTTTTGAGGCACGTGCTCTCAACAGGACATGGACAGTAGTTGTAGAAACATCTGTTTCTACTTGTGGTCAGTCACTGTGCAATGATCCCATGGAGGGTAGAAAGTGTGTGACAGGTCTAATAGCTTTACGTAAGCACTTCTGCAACCACTCCCACAACTGCAGATCCCTCCCAGTGCAACTTGGGAGAAAACAAAAATAGGAAAGGTCCATAAATTTCTTTCTCTCTTCTGTAAGGAAAATTTTCTGCTTTCAAGTATAGCAGAATCAAATATAACCATAATTTTCTTAAAGACAAGAAATCTCTCAATATTTCAGATGAAAGGTAAAATGAAAAATAACTAAAATATTAGTTTGGTGGGATTCATCTGTATTCAGTAAATAATTTTAAAGTGTTTGGGGAAAAGAATAATTACAGCATCAAATCAGAATAAATCAAGGAGAGAAAAATAACAAGCATTTTATCTGATAATCAGATTAAACAACAGAGCACACATTTTTGAGTAAGAAGTTTGCAGAGAATCAGGCAAATCACTTTAGCAAAAAATTTATGACACAAAATTGTCTCCTAAAGTCAAACTTATTTCCAATAGATTATTGGATGTAAGGCGGGTTGTTATATTTGGACCAAAAGCCACCCTTTTTTTGGCCCCCAATGTAGACTTCCAAGTACAGCAATTAAGAAGAAATCCTATCAAAGAGTATTTATATCGAATTCAGAGAACTGATATTGTTGAGGACTAGTGTCAAAAACTTACTGCCTTTCCAAACAGGTCCAACAATATTGGTGAAAAAACTTAAAGTATCTCTCTCATTTACATAAAGGGAATTTTCATTTTTTGCTACAATTACAGAAGTCATATTTTGTCATTTAGCAGAGAATTATTTATGAAGACATACAAAGGATGAAAGAGAACTAAGCTTAACAACTGAATTGCCTTTCGTTTGCTGCAGGTTGAAACCATGCTTACAGACAGTTAACACAAACAGCTTGCCTGTGATTGTTTTGTTTATTTAAACCCCATATATCATTACTATCAAAGCCAGCTTTGTTGCCTTTTAACATAAGTTACAGAAAAGATTCTATTAAAACTGTTCATGAAGTAACATTTAGGCTTCTGGTGTTTAACAGGAGCATCAGTAAACCAGCATCCTGCAAAATACAGTGATTTTGATTTAGTTTTATTTGTAAACGCACCGTAGGCATGTTTGAAGCTTGCCAAAAGGAACTTGAAACTCATGAGAAGAAAAACATGGTTCTTTGCTATCAAATTTTTAAAGGGGAAAGTACAGTAAATGCATGCTTTGAAGAATGAAAAGGTATACTGCAGATGTTAGTCTTCATACTTGTCACATAACTGAAGCAGCTGAGTAACATTCAACAGTCTCCATTGCCATAGCAACGGCTGCTCGTCAGAGTATGGCTGATCTGATATAGGCATCTCCCATGTGGAAACAATCTGCTAACTCTTTAATCTGCATCTCCCAAATTCTTGTTACACAGTGCATCTCAAGATAACCTGTCTGATCTGAATCTGTGTAACTTGCTCTTCACTAAACTATAGTTCTAGGCTATTTAATACAGCTAGACATGGAAAAGGATGACTTAGGCTACATTTTTTTTTTTTTTTGACTGGGAAGCCATAAATGAAACTAACCAGATTTTGAAGTCTAGTTAGCATTTATATGATAGTACACAAACACTGGATATCACCCTGTTCTGTTTGGAGTTAAGAGAGCCCACCTCCTTTCCCCCCTTAATTTCAGCATTAGCAAAGTGTATTCAATTTTAATATGTGTGTCATAAGACACTCAGGTAGCATTATCATCATACACAGACTGAGCAAGTGAGGGGTGCACAGTTAAGTCATTTGTTGATTGTTATGTAAAAAGTTAGTATGAGAAATACTGTTTTGCAGCTCTGGACCAGTTATTAAATTATACTACCATCTGCATTTTCATTATTATTTTATTAGAAGAAAAAACAGCAATAGAAAAACCTCTAAGCTGATGCTGCACACTACGAGCAATTCACCCCTTATTTAGACTACTCAGCCACTCCCGTTCTCCACTGCAGTTAAACTGTGGTCTAGAACCTGGGTGAACTTTTAATTAGTTGTTGCTGCATTCAGAATGTATGCAGATTAAATGACTCTAGAAACTGAGGCTTGAAAAAACACAAATGTAACTATAAGTTATATTCAATACTGTATTTGTCATGCTTTTTAATTTTACATTTTTAGAAGAAAGTTGGCTGGACTCCCTTACTGCAGGGCAAATGAAGTGATTTCTATGGGAACATTGCCTCAGATATACAACTGCCTCTTGAAGGATTGCTAGAATCTACTCAAGATACTTGGGTATTCTGAATCTCTAGCATAATCACTGCTAGAAAAGCTGATTTTTCAAAGGAACAGGTAATTTATTTCCAATAATTGAAGTAATAAAACCCCATTAATTTTACTTCATGTACTTACAGATGTCTTTAAATTCATCTTATAATAGGACTACATTATGTGAATGCTGAGAAAGATTCAAAACATTATGTGCTGTAATCCATACTGGTATTCCTCAAACATAAATATTCACCGTGATTTGTTTTGAATTAAAGTGTTCTATAACGAAGAGCCTTCTGGCAAATATGGTTAAATATTCATTTCTTTTTAGTATGTTCAAACCTACTTGGTAGGCTCAAATAAAATCTTATGCAGCATTTTTTTTGCTGGAAGATTTTTATATGGATCAAATTAAAAAAGATACGATCCTTCAGCCACAAGTGCACATGAGTTAGGAGACACTTAGGCACACAGACATATCACAGACAAGCTGAAACACATCACTGGTTAACCTAGTAAGTCACAGTTTGCTTATTATGAGGAACACAACTGACCTTTATCATTATCATAGGGCTATGATACCTTAGAATGACTTAAAATATTCTCTAATGTTTATTAATGTCAGGTGATTTGCAGAGCTTCCTAAGTTTGTTTGCTCAGAGCAATGCTAAATCAAAAGACTGTAGTGAGATGAGAGTAATTCCCCATATTCACTGTTTCCTGCTGCATTCTTCAATAAAGCCTACCAGCCATAACTTGTTTCTTTTAAATAAGACATTAGACATGAGTCAAATTCAAACTACCATCTCTTTCTTTTAAAAGTCAGTTTAGATTAAAAATATAAGCTAATATTTAGAACAGTAGTTCCTCAACTATTTCAGCTTGTGACCCAATTGCAATAAGGCTTGTGAGCATGAATAACTGAAAATCTGTTGGATTTGTGAGTCTAAATTAAGTACATCTTACTCTTTTCATTTGGAAATAACTTGTTTATAGCAGTCTCATACCACAGTTGATACTCTCAGAATTTTTAGAAATGTTGCTAAGTTACCTTGAGAAGGTTCACAACATGCCAGTCAGTTCCTCTTCCTTTCCTCTTTTTCTCTCACATTTCTGATGTATTCCATTTCATGTTATCTCTTCCTTGGTCAATTGCTAAAAAAATGTATGTGTATGTACAGTTAAGAAAAATCAAACACATAATGCTCTTGGATCAAATAATCATTCTTTCTAGAAAATGGAAATTCATTAAAAAGTTATAATCTCCCTATCTTGAAAGAAAATTACTTAACTATAGAGTAATATTGCATCAGTATTGTTAAGTACTGCAACTAGTGTGGCTGGCATTAAAACATGATGTACTGACAGTGCTAAAACTGTATTTCAGGAAACTTGTTAGAATAATAAAAAACTGTGTGTGGGGGGGGGGATGATAGAAAATAATCACCTACTAAATCCCCAATGAAGCCAGCTCATATACAGGTAAATTATCTGCGGCAGCTACTTATGTAATTTAGTCTTAAAAGTCTCTGCCAATAGAGATTCCAGTCCTCTTAGGAGTCTGTCACTGTTGCCTTTTACATATCAAAAGAATATTAGCATATCATCTGAAGCTTGAAGCAAGGAAAAACCATCTTCTATCCTTCCTCATGTTCTTTAGGACAGTGCAGTTTCTTAAATGATAAATTCATATAACTGTGTTTCTGTAATTTCTCTCTGCCCTCCTACCAATGCATATATATGTGTGTATATACATACACACACACAAACACACATAAAAATGTATATACATATATATATATAAACATAAAGTATTATTTTGAAGAATGGCATGAAGTCTGGTACATTTAAAGCATTCAAAACTGTTATGACCTTTCAGATCACCTGGGGAAAAAAAAAAAAAAAAAAAAAGCTTCATGGAAGACATGAAAGATTTGGTAGTTGCTCTGTGAAAATCACCTGTGAGGAACCAAAGTGCTTTTTTTTTGCTGCAGCTGTTGAAAAACAGCTGTCTGTATAGTAAGACTGAGAAGTATTAGAGCCAGACTGCTCCTGGGCAGCTGCTATACTTGCAGGTAAACATTTGGTAGCTTTTGGAAAGAGGTGGAAAAAGATGTGGAACTAAAGTGGCAGTTCCTTAGACCTGTCGCTATGCATACCACATTTCTTACTACTGCATACTACCATTACATTTCTCACGAAAATATCAGAGAGAGAGAGAGAGAGAGACTGGTGTCTATTTATTTTTACCCTCTCCGTACATCTAAACATAGTGTGTATTTTATCACTTTCTGATATGCTGGTTTTGCTCACTAGTATTTGAACCAGGAACTGCTTACTACACTTTGCATTTTCTGTAACACCAGATCCTGGTGTGTTTCTGTAACACTAGAATTCATTAGAATTCTAGTTCCAAAATCCAGCCACTATAACTACATTTTAAAGTATCCAATTTAACTTTAAAAACTAAGCAAAATGACAATGGTCTCTGTACCTACCATAAAGGGAACCCTGATCAGATTATTTAAAAATAAACACAATTATGCTTACTGAGGGTGATTTTCAGATTTAATTTACATCTATACATGCTAAGGGGAAATCTTCAAAGTGGGCAGAATTTCAGGTTGCAAATTTTACTCTACTTGCATAGAACATTTATTCTCTTCAAAATGTTTTTAAACTTTCCAAAATATACAGCTAATTACAAAATTAATCTACAGTTTTAAATCTTGCAGCCTTGGGGACTGAAGTATTATTTAAACATATTGCTTGGTGAAGTTACAGTATGTATTTATTTATGAATGAGAAAAAGATCCCAAACAAATGTCCTGGGTTTGAGAAGATACATACAACATGCCTTTCAAATATCCATGTGATATATGAATGTTTTTATTCAGACAAATAAAATACGTGCACACACTCTAGTGTAATTTTAATTTGCTATACTTATGTATCTAGCTTTCAATGCAACAGCAATGTTGCTATGGACACAGGCTCCCTACAAAAGCAGGAGAAAACTAAGCAATGAGACATAACAGGCAGCACATTTTTGCATGGCTTTTGTATGTGTTATGCCAAGTGGATGGAAAACATTTCAATGCTTAAGCCAATGAAGTCTTATATGCCCCGACCTCTAACTAGGTTTCATTGATCATTCTGCATTACACTTTCCTCTTTTTAAGGCTTCTGCAAAGCACTACTACTTTCAAGTGCAGCCTTTCCCAAGTGTGCAATTTTAATTTATAATTTGGTATCTTCTAAGCAGGTGCTCTTTTTTTGTTTTCCTCTAAATATATTCACATTGCTCACACACCCTTTCTGTTCACTGAACCCCTGCCTTTCTCATCATACTGTGTAACATTTTCTCAGGATTTTTCAGTCACGTTTTGTGTGTTTTACAGTCTTCTCTTATAGTGCTACAAACTGACAAAAGACAGCACTATACACATTTCCTCCCAGTATAGAGGCCAATACGTATACAGCCCCATTAACAATACTTGGAGTGGTGTTTTTTTCACTCAACAAAACTGAATGCAGATTTCTTCCTCCCAGCTCCTCAGCAGGCAACATAAGAGAAAGAGATCTCTGTGAATCTTTAACAAAATGCACCAATAAGAGTTAATTCTCCCTCGTTTAGTTTCAGATCCTTACTATAGCATGCCTAACAGGGGGGAGGAGACCGATTTATCTGAATCAGCACTTTATCAGTACTAGCAGATAGCATGTAAAACTACATGGAAATAATTTGAGGTCATCTACACAGGAAGTTTAACTAAGCAAAAAGATAAACTAATCCAAGTTTGTTTTGGGACACATTTATATAAGTTGTAAACTAGTTCTGTTAGTCAATGTGCATGTCAGGTGAAAAACAGTGTAAAAATATGCCCTGGATATCATCACAGACCCTTAGACATCCATTTACATGTCAATATGGCTTTAGCACTCTTAGCACCATATTACAGAGCTACATTCAACATTCTATACTGTCTTTCTAATTGGTATCAACACTGCTTTTTGCTTTATGCAGTAAATGAGCTATAGCAAAATGAGCTCAGTGTATTCTTTTCCTATTGTAGCAGGCATGACATTTTGAGTGAAGTGCTGTTATGATATAACCTTTACATCCTAGTACAGTGTTTCGAAAGCTGACATCCCCAGCAGCTTTGGAGTTAAAAGGTACACAGGCTCCCAGGAGGTGAGACAATGCTAGTACAGCAGTGTTCCTGAAATCAGTTTCCCCAATTCTTTTTTTTTTTTTTTTTTTAAAAAAGACGTCCACAACAATTTATTAAAGATGTTTATAGGCCTTAATAGAAAAGCTGACTATTTTATGCCTGTTAGCATATGTGCGTATGTTTTTATTTTGAAGATTTAATGTTACTATGTAGTAGAGAACACTACAAACTAGTAGCTTGCAGGAATAATGCACTGTCCTTAGGTCTAGAAGCCATATTGTACTCTTAAAAGATACTTCAAACCATTAGTCAGATATTGACAGCATCAAGAAAACTTCAGCTGAAGTGAAAGGCAATATACTCCACTCAGTTTTACTTTCCCAGTTTCTTGGTTTGTTCTTGTTCCATGATTATTTCTCTGTATCAGCATTTGCAGAAATTTGTAAGTCAAATATAGAATTTTTAAATTGCCAGCAACTCAATTTCCATCTGGGATCTGAATATTCAAGCTGAGCTCCTTCTGATACATACAATACTAACACCACCATTAACCAGTAAATATTGTGAAATCAGAATTCTGCAGACAGATTTTCTAATGATCCACAAGCAGAACAGAACAATTTGCTCTTTCACTCCCTTACTGAGTAACCCAAACCTAGTTCCTATAAAAACTGATTTTGTAAGTAACATTTTTACGTTCTGATGAATCAAAATTTTAGTCAGATGAGTCTAAATTCACGTGCATATGTAAAAATATTTAATAACTGTACGTGTGGCATGTTTATAGGCATACTTGACCTGAAATTACTGAACAAGCGCAGATCAGCAATCTGGTAGAGTGATAGCCACTAGCAAGTATGATTCACTTTGAGGCTTTGCTTTAAGAAGCAAACAATAGCTTCTTGAAAATTGTCCCTGCAATCTATATGAATACAAAATTTTCTTTTCTATTACCTATGAACATTCCACATAGTGATCACTTTTCAGCTCATACCTGGGCTGGTGTACTAGTAATATTCATTTTATTACGAGCAGGTAAAACCTATGACTTCCAGTGAGGTTGGTCATGGCTGCCTTCTATAATCATGAATAATAATGATGAACAAAAATTCACATCCAGCTATGGACACAGGTCTATTAATGGGTATAGCTTGTTTCACAAATTCCAGCACAGCTTATAGAAACCCAGAAGACTCAGATCAGGTTTTTACAATAATAGCATGCAACAAAAGTGGTATTCTAACTGTTTTACACATTCATAAGTAGAAGAGATGTCTGAATTATTGTTTAGACTTACTACATTCAGCTAATTAAGAAAAAAGCAAGATCAGCAATTTTCTATTTTAACTGGCTTTCACTTTCAAATAAAATGATTAAATGAGTATATTGTATTTTTTAACAGATGCTATTTAAACTTCTCCATTTATCCACTACTACTTCAAGCACTGCAAAATGTGAAATACAGTGTTTTGAATAAAGTTTGCCATCATAATAAGACTGCTCCCTGCAAAAGCAATTGTTTTTTCTATTTCTTTTTTTTTTCGGATAGACTCAAGAGCAAGTTATATTTGTTTGACAAGTACTTTAAATAGATCCTATTCCAGAATGAATTGGGTGCCAGACCACAAACCAAACTGCTTTGCCTGAACCTGTTATAAAACAGGTTAATTTATAAAATTGACACAGTATAGAAATAAATATCGGAAATGGAAAGAACTTGGACATAGTGAGCTTGCTCATTTATCCCGGACTGTTTTATCAGACAATGACTGATCCATAAGTCAGTCATTGTGTGAGGAGGAGAGAGAAGTACCAGATCCTTATAAAATCAATTTAGTAAAAGCATTTGAATACCAAAATAATTCTGAAGCATATTCCAAGATTCCAACAATAGCCAGACATACCTATTTACCTATCTAAATAGAAAATGTGAATTCAATGAATTCAAAATATTTAAAAAGTGTTGAAATTATTTTTTTTAAAAAATCAAGCTTACTGAGCAACAAGACGTTGCTTTTAAAATATCAAGGGTCTGCTTCTTTTGTGTAAAATAAAGTTTAAAAATTTCAAAGAACTATTATGTATTTTAACAATATTGTTTCAGAATTTTAAGATGCAGTTTTCACCCTAAAGTTTCTAGTTTAACATTACATTATACAGCGGAGGCTGCCCTTAAGAAAAAATGTTTTTTAAAAAGCAGGTTCTGCTGTTCATTTCAAAGCAAGAAAGATTTTAAGAGGGGGAGTAGTAGTAACTTGAAGAGAAATTTCTAGCTGTGAGTAGTATATGAAATTTATTCTTCAACTGCTTTGTGCTGAAGTCAACCCAGCACATTTAATACTGTTGCATCGCCTTTGTATCCTGGGAATACTGGGGAGCATTATGAGTTCTTTTTCAAGTTTGGCCAGAATCTCAAGACTAGTGCATATCATCATCAGGAGGATGATGATCCTCTCTCTTGAATATATCAACAAAACCTTTATTTTTGATGACAAAAATCTGTAAATTATGAGTATGGGTATTTACTGAACCCTTTGAAGGATACAGGGCATACCGTCTAAAGAAAAAGTTACCTTACTGCTCTGATTCAGCAAGGCAAATGAATGTGCTTAAAACCTTTATTGAAACAGGAATTAGGATTTTCTTTTTTTCTTCACCTTAAATCTCAGCTAGGCGACAGAATCAATTTATATTTTTGTTAGCTTAATCAGGGAAAATCAACTCATCTGCCCAATTTTCCCCAGAGTTTTGGAATGAAAAAGGTAAGAAAAGGAAAGGAAAAAAAATTGCTCACTGTGGCAATATGAGCATTATTTCTTCAATTTTTGAAAAAAATACAATCATAAAGACCATTCTTTTTTCTCTGAGAAGAACCTCCCTTTTGAGCAATATTCTATTTGACTGCAGGAAATCTCACCTCTGTTTGCATAATAGAGGCATAATAATGCAATCATAGAATGGTAAGGTTGGAAGGGACCTCTGGAGATCCATCTAGTCCAACCCTCAGGGTAGCCCATATGGGGACTGAACCCGTGACCCCTTAGCAGCACCACACTGACCAACCGAGCTAAACCTGCCCCCAATGTTATCACATGGAGCTCATTACCATGGTATTCCATTGCATTACAAAAATGTCTGGGGTTATTTAGTTTCTTCCCTTCTCAGCTAGATACATTTAGGAAACCCATAGAAAACAGTTTCTTCCTGTAATTTAACTTCTTTGTAAATGTAACATGAGGCTTGCACTCTTACAAAGGAAACTGCAGGCCTCAACATTACCTGAGGCAAAAACATCAAACTGCATTCTTGTAATTGAGAAGACAGTTTTTGAATAGACATATATCCACGAACAAGGATTACAGAGCAGTATTAGATGGCAAATATTAAAATAATCTGTCAATAGAAATAGAAGCAGATGATTTCCTCTTCACTCCACTGTAATATACACTATATCCCTAACCACCTAACATTTCAGAAAATTAGCTAAGTACACCATTTAGAAAGCTAGTATCAAGCATTTGCTTTTGGAGGATTTAACAGTAGATGGCATATCACACCACGGAATATGTACTGAAGTGTAACCAAACATTGCTGTAAAACTAGACCACACTAGTCATTTTAAAAGCCCCTTAAATCAATATGAGTAATGTTTCCTTATCAGTTTGTTATTTTTATAAAGTATACTTAATTTTGTTTTCTGTGAGTGGTTGCAGACACAGATGCTATAACACTATTAAATGTGCAGGGTCAACTTCTGAAAAAAGCCATTGAAAAATAAATTTCAGGCACTCTTCACAATTAGATGTTTCTCTTCAATTTACTACTAAATTAATTCTATCAGTTGTTATTATATACTAAACATCTATTACATTAGCTGATGCTAAAATATAGCTCAATAACCACAGGACAGTCACGGGTATTAAGTCACATTTCTTCACAGCCCTTCCTTGAAATAATAGTATCGTGTTCCAATTCCATTACTGGTGCATCCCTGTACAAAAAATGTTTTAACACACAAGAATAGAATCAAATGAACTACCAAGCTTGGTTCTCAGAACTGATAACTACATAGTCTTTTTTTTTCATATAAAATATTATTAAGACTATCAAGTTGGGCTGGAGTTCTCCAGACTGCATTTTTTCATAATGAATGAAAGGTCAGTTACAGATAAAGTAAACCACAAGGCTCAGAAGCTGATGCATCAATCAATTAGCGTAACATCTATTTTCATACATTTACTACAGGTAAAGGCATATGAAAAAAAATAAACACCAACTTCTAAGTAAAAATAAATATATATATTAAATTAGTTGTTGCACAATACATTGTTTGCTTTTTTGAATGGAAAGCATTTCAAAAACTATTTGCATTTAATAAATCTGCAATAAACATGTTTTTCTCCTGCATCCTACATAGAAATACAGCTATTTCTGAAGATATTTGAGAGGGATTATACTATACTGGAGTCATTTATAACAAGTCTCATAAGGCCTGGTTTTAGTTTTCTGATTTTACAAGACTACTTCTTCTTAAAATACAACCATTATTACAATTTCTATGTATTTTCGCATGAGATACCCAGTTATCAAATCAGCAACTTACACAGAAAATATATACAAGCCTTCATCCTATCAGACAGTAACTTCTACATAGTATGCGGCAGCATAGTTGAGTATCATGAATATGGCAAAAAAATGACTATAAAGACAGTCATGAATTCTGGTTTAAAGATTTTTTAATTAGAGTTTTCGCTTTTGGACGAGTAGCCTTTAACCAGTGTCAGGTTTCCTGCAGACAAGATTGCCATGCTGAACAATGCAGATAAGGAAGAGAACAAATATTGTTCAAACACGAGCAAACATTATGCAGAACTGAAACACCAGTCCAATGAACAAGACACTGCTTTCTTTTCTAAACCCGGAATTCATGGACTATAAACACAACTAACAACTACCTCAGACATACAGGTACTTTACTGCACTTCGTCCATCACACAATTCACACTTCATTATGTTCTACTACCAGATCATAGAATCACTAAGGCTGGAAGGGACCTCTGGAGATCATTTAGTCCAACCTCCCTGCTCAGCAGGGTCACCGATACAATTTAGGTATTTAAATATCTATCTGTATAAACAGATGTTATGTTCAGACATACCAGTTAAATGCACCAGACAGGTACCACAGTAAATACACTGTGATTCTTCCTGCCTAATTATCAAGTGATAGAAACTCCTAAAGTTACTGTTCTTTCTTTCTCACTTCCTTTTGTCATGAAATAGCTGAGATTTCAGCCCCAATAATGAAAATTTACTTGTGCAGTTGTACTCCAGGTGTCGTGGCTATGCACTGCAACCTAATTTTGAACGATAACCTTTTAAAATCACTATGGTTCCTATGGTGAGAGCTTTACCGTTCAAGGTTTGGAGCTTTCTAGGCAACCAATGTATTCTTTTCACGAGGCAACTCCTAAGTGTATTTTTAGCTCTGTAAATAAGTGTCTATCATCCACTTAGGTATTGCATTTGTAATGTCCAGTTTCATAAAAAACCTGTAAATTAAACCTGTATTTCATACCCCCTATAACAGCTTAGAAACATTTAAGTAAGAATCTATTAGGCAGAGTATTTTTAAGCTACATTGATGTCTGATGCTTGAACCCTAGAATTGAAAGAAAATGCAAAATGATCACTGAGAATAAGAAACAGCATGTACTTCTTTTAAGCTCTAGCCCAAAGAATAAGAGAGAGTATTTCCTTTTACAATAGGAACTAAAACTAGAGCTTGTAGGGACACAATTCAGTCAGTGGAAAACAATGTTTACGTATGCCTTCATATAAAGGCACGGAGATGAGAGTTGAGAGAGATGAGAAAAAAATGTAATTTTTTTCTGGAAGACAAAAATAAGTTTTTAGAACTCAAATTTGCCTACATTGAGACCAAAACTAAGAAGTTTTAAATGACAACATAATTGCAAAAAGTAAAAGTTATATGGTTGCCATGACTGCCTTCAAACGCTTCACTATGCTTTCATTTCTTTACACTGAACCACAACTCTCAATTAACTCTGAATTTAACTCTGTTAATATTTTATCAGTCATTTTCCTCAGAAATCTATTCCATAGCTTAATGACTTACACTGGTAAGACTTTTGCTACAATATATCTCACTATTTAACATTTCAATTCAATTTACATGTTCTAAACAAGACTGGAAAAGAATAGTTTAACATCAAGTTCCATTTACTTTGCAAAAATAGCTCTGGTTAAGCAATTACATCTGATTTTCTTAGCATGATTTTTCTTGTCTCTGGGCAGATACCTAGCCTAGAGGAAGACTGTTTTACCCATATAACATGTTTTTCTCCACTGACATAGGCAATAAAAGACATAAGTGTTCTAAGTACAGTTAGGGAACCAACATACCAATCATAGCTATTTTGGTAGCAACGGCACCTTACAAAGAGGTAGGTTTTACAGAGATAATGTGGCTAAAATTATTTCACTCAAGTAAGGAGGTCAAATCGTCAAAAATAGCTTCCTCTCAAACACAATAATCAGCCTTGTATCTGTATGTTCAAATTACAGGCTGGTTTGTGTTGCAGACAACTTTGTGGCCAACCAAAAACATAGGCTTTTTTCCCAATACATACATGCTGATTTATGTTGTCCTTTCTGTAGGAGTTTCCTCTGTCTTTAAAATAAAACAATCCCTTATTAAAATGTGTTGGGACTTTGAAATTAGAAAATAGTAGCTGGGATAACGTCACCTAAAGATAACTCCTTTCCTGTCACACTGCTGTGGCTATAATCAGCATAATTACTTGAATTCCTCTTCCCCCCCCCCTTCTGTTTTTTAAGATGCTGACAAGAACTGCTCATCAATGGGGTTCAGTTTTCAACACAATTTCACCCTTGTTCAGACAAGTTGGTGTATGTCACTTTTTTTCTGGAACCCAAGGGACAAAACGGAGTTTTGAAGATTGGCAAAATTCTTGATGACTAGCTTTTGTAAAAAAGTTATTAATGAAAGAGCAATGCTCACTATCGTGTGTGTGAAGGTGCTTTTTAATTTTTTATATAGAAAGCTTTAAGTCCTAGGAACATTTGTAAGAAATCAAATACAAGTAATAAAAATAAGTATCAGGGAGATTTATCCCAAATCCTTAGGGAGTCAGATGCCAGATACATATGACTACATATGCTGACAATTATAAATCATTTTGGGAAGGCTTTATTTTACTTGTGTTATTTTAGGTTGCAATCATATTTAATGTATATCATTGTGACAGTACTGTCAAGCAGGAAATTCAAAGAGGCAAAAAGATTCAGACATACCCCTGGACTAATGACATACTCCTGTCTCCATACTCCTGACTATAAGGACAGCAGTTCAGACTTTTGAGGATAACTATCACTAACTATTCTAAAGTCACTGTAGTATCTAGGCACAACCACATATGCAAGTCTTAAATAGCAAAAAAATCCCCACAATATCAAACTCAAGCACAACCAGTTAAGAAACCGCCATTTGTAAAAATCACTGAAACTGTATGTTTTGTACTTTACCATTTCAAGCCCAAACTTTCAGCCTTCTGTTAGCAATCAAAGTATAAGATTATAGGGTAAGATATTTCAAAGAAGTCAGTAGTTTCCATTTAGGCTAGAAAAGGAAGTAGCTAAGTTTCCTAACATGCTGATCTAACAGCAAGTTTCCAATCAGTTTAGATGTTTTTAAAATATCACCGTTTAATTTCAGACTATGAATATGAATTAATGCTGCTTAATGCCATGTGGAGAGTAACTGTTTGAAAAACATGTTTTCCTTTAGAAACACAGTCGTAAAAAACCTGCACCACTCTAAGCAAGTTGTCATCTGGTCCCTTACTGCAACCACAGTATTGCAATACTATCTATTTGCAGCAACAAAGGCCTTACAGATTTGCCAACATAAAAATAGAAATTTGAGGCAAGCAAATTGGTACTCACATTAGCTCTGCACCCTAAACAAATACTGAGTAACTAAAGAGCTGGTTCTCTGGATTTAACCTGACAGAAGTGATTTTTGTCTTTCATTTTAAAAAATGTAAAACCTTCCAACTACATAAATCAGCATACATAAATCCAGCAAAAGCTGGAACGTTGATCACAGTGTAAAGTTGTTTAATGAGCAGAAAGAAAAGAAGAGAATTTATACGCTTAGATAAAGAGTGTGTTCAAGTAGTAGGCAGAATATTTTTCAATGACTAAACCCTAAAGCCCCAAAACTTTGGGGTTTAAGTCTAAGGTCTTTTTCCTGCCTCACACAACAAGCTCAAATCTTCATTTTAAAATGATATGGCACCAAAAACGAGACCGTAGGTGAACATATTTTCAGCAAGCACATGCATGAACATCAGACAAAAAAAAATCAGTATTTGAATAAAGAGCACTTATCCTTTATCTTTTCAAGGAAATCCATGTTTCCCCAATTCAGTTATAAAGCACTATGCATGCTATAAACAAGTTAACACAAAAATGACTGAAATCACCAGAGAATAAAAATAAGCTGGATATGTACTACAACTTGGAGTACAATCAGAAATTCTTGCATACATGAATATGGAGAAAAAGAATTCCTGGAAAGTCTTTGGCTATATAATATTCAATAGATGCCTCTGTCCCAAAGACTTTGTCTAGATCAAAGAGTCTAAAACTCATAGTTCAAGTCTATTACTAATCCTATGCTGAAAAATGCTGTTTTAACTCATAGATCTCATCTAACCTACTTTCTGCTGAAGAAACAAAGCTAAGAGCAGAAGACTATTACCACTCAAGAATATAGTACATGCAGCTATGAAATAACTGAGGATTTGCTTTCAGTGTTACAACTTAACTTTACAATAGTGTTCTCCATCTTTTCACTCATTGCAGACCACATATTTAAAACACACTATCGTCTCCCACTGAAGAATTATTTGTTTTCATTCCTTTTCCTAAAATAAAATGAAGTTAAAATACATTGTTACTATGGGTGTCCATGAATATTGAATTAGCAGATCAATAACTTTTAAGTGCTCCTTCCCTAATTAAGTTATTCACATTAAGTTAAAAAATTTCACTCAGGAACTTGCTGAATGATATTGCTATGGCAACGTTAGAGCAATGAGTTCAGTTTTTCAAAAGCTTTGTTATCCAGCTTTTTGCAGCATGACAAGCTAGCAGTTCAGTTCTGGGACCCAGTGTTGCTTACTATAACCAAGAATCAGGGATTTACAAAAGTATGCAAAACGCTCTGCAGAACACTAGATACTCACACATTGAATACTGATATAGTAACAAACCAGAAATTGAAGGTAATGCACTTAGGACTACAATAAGCAGATTGAACAGCCAGAATCTTCTTCAAAAAATCATGTCATTGAGCTCCTTAGTACAGACAGCAAACAACAGCAAAACAGGGAGATACTGTAAAGTGTGCCAATCTGTAAGAAGTCATAAATTGATGGGCTAGCACCTCCAAAACTAGAAATCCAGTGAAACTCACCAGAGAAAATAAATCAGATTAGATCCCAGTCTATTGCAAACTGAGTTTATTAGCAGTAATAGAGATTTGGGACTTTCATTCTTAATAGCAGTAAGTCCCCAATAACTCTCTTGAAAGGGTTAAGTGAAAAGGAGACATTTGCTCAAGAAAAGAGATGTCTCTGTAAGTGCCATAGATGCCCAGTGTCATCTTCCACAATACACAGGTGAATACATTTAAATATCTACCAGAAAGAGAATTTTCTTAGACATGTCAATTATACCAGGCATAACCAAACAACCACATGCCATGAAGACACATGGCTTACAGATGTTCATATGTGAGTAGTGTGACATTGTGTTTTTATATCAAATTACTATTTTAAAGGATGTTCAAGAAATGGTAGAGGAAGGATAAAAATGAGATTATTAATTAGATTAGTATTCTCATTACATACATTTAAAAATCTTTCTTTGTCTTTCATTGGTCTGTATAATTTGAAGAATAGAAGGCAAGATTGTGGATTAACAAAGATATCAGGAAGATTTAGAAATAGGTTCCATTTAACAAAATCCCTCCAGCCACACGGACTTCATTTGAGATTCGTATGCCTAAAAAGTACAGAATGCAAAGTTCCAGTTATATGGGAAGCCATAGTGTCCAGCATCCATAACCTAATGATTAATTGGGACACAAAAGAGGCTGTAGATCTCTACTCTCCTATGTTCATTTTAAAAGTTGGCACAGCTGTCTTGCACATAGCCTTTCCCTCCTACACTTTTGGAAACTAAAACCACAATCTTGCACTTTATTTACTGAAATTTCACTGTACTTGCTCTTCACTGAAGGGCGTCATTATAGACTCTCTCCTGCATAATTCCATGCCAAAAGGCAGAAATATTTAAGGATCTTTGTGGCAGGAGAGGTTAAATAGGGATACTGATGGAAATTTAAGGCAAGTCCTAAAATTTGGGATCTTGATCAGAATTCTTTAGGTGAGATGGCAGAGAAAGAATTGCAAATACTATGTATGTTATTCTTAGATGATCACATTTAGCAGAATAAAATGAGCTATGATTCATTCTACTTTTATTTCCATTTCCAAGTATACATGTGGTTTGAAGAAGATCCTGTTCCCTGATTTGCTATACGACCTTCCACACCTAAAAGACCTCCTTGACGTCTTTTCATGAAGATACTTATTTTTTCATTCATGTTTCCTTTTGAAGGATCAGCAATTAAAAGATGGCATATATTTGCATATCTAATAATGTGGAAAAAGCTATGGAATATTTATAAAGGCGATATTGGAGGTGATGTGATGATGTAAGGAAAAATGATTTTACGGGAGAGACAAGATACCTAGTTAGATGAGCTGATACGGATAGAGAAAAAAGCCAGTTCCAAAGCAGGTCAGCTCTCACGTAGCAAAGACTCAATACAGATGGCTGTTTCATAGCCCTTTATGATTTTCCCTATTATGCACCTTGTGCTAATCCCTCAGATTCACTGCTGCCTGCTTAAACATATGTTCTGTCCCCTTTAACCTCTTTCTTTACAGCACTCCCTCTGGTCCACAAGTCTACCTTTTCTTTGAAATTAATCTAACTAATTAACATATTTAGGTAAACTCAGAGCAACTGTTTACTGCCTGCCTCTGCTTCAGGATCTGAGAGACTGTGCCCAAAGCTGCTTCTTTCCAGCCATATATATTTCTTCATCTCACAGGAGTTATTTCTTCCTACAAGCCTTGCACAATTAAAATGTTGCTACTGTTTCTTTATATTTTTACTCCTGTGGGTTTGGTAATACTATTTTGTAAATCTTTGAGTTTGCATTTAGCTTCCTTACTGGAAGCTGGTGTCTGAGTTTTCTGTTAGAGCCTCACTTTGCCTGAAGAAGAGACACATTAACAAGATGAAAGACTAGTAACTTAACAGAAATGCTGACTGAGAGGATATTTTCAGTAGTAGACACAAACTGCTTCTTTGGTGAACTGCATTCATAGTTTACAGCTCCCTTTCGTCATACTGAAGCTCTGACCAGATTAGAAACCACAGATTAGGCCTCAGTCCTGCAAACATAAATATAATTCTGCATGTATGTGATAACAGACTTGCAGAATTCGTAATTCAATTTAATTTCATTTTCCTGTATAAATTTGGTTAATATGACAATATGCATTTTATTAAAATATTGCTTTTACATAAAGACTGAAAGAACTAAAAGACACTTTCTGTCATTGAAAATATAAAGTTTATCTGGTAGGTAACTAATAGCTAAATTTAGAAATTTTTAGCTGTTAATTCTTTCTTCATAAAACCCAATAATTACCTACCCTTACTTTGTCTCCTCTTCTTCAGTTTACTGCCTTCAGTTACTGTAAAGTAATAAACCTCTCTACAAGAACACTTCATCGATGCATAGCTGTGTGTGGGAACAGAATTTACTGGCTAATCCTCAGTATGATCCTTCAGTGTTTTATGGTAGGAAAATATCTGTCTTATAAAGCAATGTTCATTCATCAGTTTGCAGTTTAACTGTATTTAATCAGATAAATTCTTTTAAGGATATATCATATTATTTGCTGCATTTTAATTTGTTGAATTTTAAATTTAATTTGAATTTGGAAGATTTATATAATACTTGCATGACAATTAAAACATTAACTCCTCATTTACAAAACTCTCCTTTCGGCTCTATACACCTTTTTCATTAGGCAGCCAATACGCAAGGTCACACGCCAAAGTAAATGGGAAATAATATAGCAGGATATACCAGCTTTTCTAATTACAAAGAAGGGAAATACGAATGAACAATTTAAATATCTTCTACAATCAAGCAAGCTAAAATATATGAAATAACCAAATAAGTATAGAAACATAATTCTATCACAGCATCCTGAGAAGAGCATAAACTATCTATAATCTTATTTCTCTCAATTCTATACAAAATATCTTGATAATCTTCCATGACAGTTCCCTCCTAGAGATAAATCGTTACAAGATTACAGAACATACATGAGATCATGAAACTAGAACGAAAAATGCGGTTTGTGCAGCTAGACTTCTCCATTTTTCTGACCAATAGATCTCACCAAGTCACAAACTGAAATACCATTCTGTCCCTTAAAATGAGTTTTTTAGTCAATTTTTGCTTCAGAAGAGGAGTTGTGCATGATGGATTTAAAGTATTACTCTTTTTACATGAACAGAAGCTGTCTACTCTGTTCTTTCTGTACTGTATCAGTAGTTTCCCTCCTTGCTCTGCTGACAGTCACATAATCTCCCAATTCATATGTGGCATATGATTTGGTTCATAAATTAGAAGACTTATTTTGATACAATTGACTACATATTTAATGCATAAATCTAGACACTAGAAATATTCAGGCTTTTTACCCTTGCTAAACTTTTTTGATAAGTTCTGTTGAATCCTCTTAGAACTGGAGATAATATTACTTGAATGTTTCAGACTGAAAAAAAGGCTTGCTTAGAGGCCTAAAATGAAATTATTTGTAGTTTTCCAAGTAGAATGCCTGTGTGTATTATTCATAACTGTAGGTAAAATAAATGACTAAATGCAATATTTCTGAACTTGGTACACATACTATCAAGTAGCTTAAAACATCTATACATAAAAAAAATGCAGTTAAATCAGAATTCTAAACTTAGGCTTAGAAAGGGATGTTAAAATATTGCCTGATGGATCATATTTTGTTATCTAAAGCAGTGAAATATACTTTGAAAATAAGATGTAGATTAAATACTTTTAGAAAAGAAATGGTCATAAAGGTTCCAGCAATTATAGTCAGTTCCAATCACTAACCTTAAGGAAAAAAAAAAATCCTATTACATCAAGATTATCATTAACTGCTACATCTACAGGCAGAATATCATATGACTGAAGAGGGTATTTTAGTATAGAGTTAGAATTAAGTTCTTGTTTTTATCTGATCACCTTGGCTACATGCAAGGAAAGCCCAACATCATTTCTGTCATGCTCTGCAAGCTTAGGTGACTTAAAGAGATATTCCATAATCCCTTATTCATAGCAGAAATTATCTTAACTCCAGAGTTCCTCAGAGGAGCACTCTTTATGCAGCACACATTGAGGAAAGAGATTTGGGGCAAAGCAAGTGTGTGGGAAGGGGGAAGGTTGTATATTATTAAACCTTTCAGGAATTATGTCCTACTTACATCAATCTAAAGAACTTGGGCACTCAATCCTCTTGCAGTATCTATGCTATAGTGTTCTACTATGTTAGTATCAATAAAGATGCACATTATACATCCAAATTCCAGGTGGGACTGTTCAACACACGTTGCTATAGCTTTCTTGCTACTACCAAATAAGCAAGCTTGATTCTTGTTCACTTGCTAGGCCTACAAGTTCCGCAGTATAATAAATGTATCCATTAAGTAATTTCATCAGTATAACAGCTAGGAGGTTATGGTGACCCTGAATGTGCTTCTGAAGACTCAGAATATAGGATTGTGTTTTCATATGGTACTTCAGGTCAGATCAGATGTGCAAACCAATTTAAAAGTTGTGACTTGCCAAAGCCCTTGCTTTATTTCTTGTCTTTTTTAAAGCTTCTACTTAAAGATTATTTGTAACAAGCAGCAAAAAGAAAAAAAGAATCTGCTTTAAACAGCAATGATCTGGGACAAGTCTCTACGTACCAGAACTCTTAAAATCAAATTCCAGCTTAAGTTTACATCATGTATCTTTGTTTCCAGTAAAGTACATCTTACCTTTATTTTTGTCAGTTACATGCATCACCTTAAACACTGTCTTCCCTGGGAATTACTGCTCCTTGTATAACTGCAAAAAATAAAAGGTCACGTTTTACTTTCTTAAGGTCATGGTATAAACATGTCACTCATGTTGCTATAGAAACAGAGAGGGTTTCATCATTTTAATGCACACAGTAATAATTGTTTTTATTTTAGTCCACAGATAGGTAGTTAATGGTGCCAGCTGCAGTTAGTGCACACACAGACTCTTGTCATTTAAGCACAAAGCTGCTGCCTCCTGTCTTGTTGGTGTGAGCTCCCCTAACCAACAGCAATTCAAGAGGAACAGTCAGGCACAAAGAAGAACTGCTCACAGGCCTTTTTCCTAGGGCTGAAACTCCTCCCTGTAGGAACTACATTTTCATACGAAAAAGAAAGAAACAAATGGCAGCACACAGCGCTTCTTCATATTCTCTAGTCAGCTCATTGCACAAAAACTAGGTTCTATGTGGCAGCTTATAAAATTTGGATTGTACTGAAATAAAATGTTCTGCTGCCATCCTCCTTTCCATGATACAGCTTTCTCTAGAAAGTATAGCTGGATATTAGGAGTATAAAGTTGCAACTAACGTAGATCCCTGTGCAACTGTGTATTTCAACCTTGATATCACAAATAGACCAACAAGCATGAAAATAAATGAAAATACTATGGCTTAGTAAGATGACAGCTACTACATACATTCTAAATGAGCATAAGTCTGAACATACAATATGCAAATAGATATTAACAGAAAATGAAATCACAAATGAAAGTAATATGAGATAAGAGGGCTGCTGTCCAAATTCTGGGGGCATTCAGTCCCTACACAAAATTAGGTCACATCAACTTGAAAATTGTTGTCATCTAAAATAAGCAGTTAATGGCCCAACAGGTAGGGATCACTGGTGGGTTTGGATAACATCTTTTCCAGGCAACAGACACACACTGGCTAGCACTGGTATTTTTCTTACATGTGTTACATTCAACATGAATTCTGCCTCAGTCTAGAAAGCGCATCACCCTTTTAGATCCTCTCTCTCTCTCTTCACTCCCTTTGCCTCTAACTATACAGGCCACTGTACTATCTTTGAAAGGTCACAGAGATGAGGGAAGGTTCCTGAAAAGACAAATATCTCTCCCAATGTCAAGAAGGAGGATCTGGGGAGCTATAGGCCAGTCAGCCTAACCTAAATACCCAGAAAAATTATGGTGTAAACCCTTGTGGAAGCCACTCCCAGGCACATAAAGAGCAAGAATGTGACTCAGAACAGCCAACCTGGATTTGCCAAGGCAAATATCACTTGACTAACCTGACAACTCTATATGATGAGATGACTGGTTCAGTGGGGCATGGTGCAGGGAGCAGATAGTATAAACCTTGGCTTAACAGAGTCTCTCACAGAATCCTTAGAGTAAGAAAGACTGTTAGGATGTGTACTGGTAAAGTGAACCATGAGAAGGGTGGAAAATCAGCTGGACTACTGAGCTCAAAGGACTATGATCTACAGTATGAAGTCCAACTGGTAGCATCTTTCAGAGGCCAATACTGGGGCAAATAAGATTTAAAGTCTTTGTTAATAGCCTGGATGATGGAACAAAATGCAATTTAAACAATACCAAGTTGCGGGGGGGAATGCTGATACACAGGAGGGCCTCTATTGAGAGAGGCCTCAATAGGCTGAACTTTTGTGAAGTTCAAAAGCCATCAGCATAGGTTATGGAATGATTGGCTAGAAAGCAACTTTGCAGTAAGGATTTGGGGAATCTTGGTGGACAGTAATTTGAACATGAGTCTGCAGTGTGTTCTTGCAGAAAAGATGGCCAACTGCACACTGGGCTGTATAAGAAAAGCAGAGCCAGCAAATTGAAGGAAGTGGTTATTCCCCTCTATTCACAACTTGTGAGACTGTTTCTGGAGCACTCTGTATAGTTTTTCATTTTCCAATATGAAAAGACATCACAGACTGAAGCAAGTCCAGTGGGGGACCACCAAAATGAGCAGAATCCTGAAGCACATGACACACAAAAAGAGGCTGAGAGAACTGGACTCGTTCAGCTGTAAGTAGAGAAGACTTGGGAGACTTCAGCTCCCCATTGGGAGGGTGTGGAGAAAATGGAGCCACACTCTGCATGGAGGTGCACATGAGAGAAAAACAAGAGGCAACACATGCAACTTGGAACAAGAAAAATTTCAGTCAGGATTTTTTTTTTTTTTCCTGCTGTGATGGTAGTCAAACACTGGAACAGGAGCCTAGAGAGATTATGGTATCTAAATCCCTGGAGATATTCAAAGCTTAACTGGAAAAGGCCCCGAGCAACTTGCTCTAGGTTGTCCCTGCACTGAGCAGGGGAGCTGGATTAGATGACTTCCAACTTAAATTACTCAATGCTTCTATGATAAGTCTATGTCAGGAAAGTGAGAATAGCAGTATAGAACAAAACTACAGATTTAAACAATAAAAAATCTCCCCCCTCTTTTTTCTGATTTTCAAGATATGCCTTCATAGCAGTGTTTTCAATATCCAAATCTACTGAAGAAGAAGGTTAAGTGGTTCTTTTTAGCATTCATGACAGTCATCCATCTTTGATATTACCTTTACAACTACTACAAGATGCAAAATAAATTTTTGTACTGTTGTATAGTCTCAGCATTACACTGATGTACATGTTGGTCTTTTATTTATTTCTGTTAACTTAAATATATTTTTTTTTTGTTTAGATTTAATCTAACAGCGGTGACTCTTTTCAGTCAGCTCGACCATCTTCCCGTGGATCAGTATACCACACATGTAAAGCTTCAGAGCCCTCCATATCAGCTGTATTTTTTAATGACCCTTCCTACAAAACTCTTCTATCTTGGAAGTGCAGAAGTATAGTTATAGTATTAAGTATTTCTTCTCCACAAATAAGGTATTGGGTATGCACGTGCACATGTTTCTGCTTTTCTCTCTCTCTTTTCACAAACCAGAAGTCTACTAAGGCACTCAGACTTGTTAAGAGGCAAACCTCTCCCCCAAAATTACTGTTGTCATACCCACTTTTTTTGTTATGGGCAAATATCCCCATTTTTCATACATAGCTAATATTTTCAATCTGTGTGCAAATATAGTTTCTTTTTTTCTTCCTTCCTCTACCATCACCAAGAAACATATTCTATTTCCTTGCTCACTCTAGGTCTGTCAAAGTAACAAAACTACTTTACTCTTGCAAAATCTTTTACAAAAAAGTCTTATGGCAAGAGAAACTTTGCTTGGGATATGAATTCAAATATCATCTATCCCCCCAAAAACAAGCACTCCTTTCTCAAATATTACTACAAGTTGGAGTTTTTCTAATTTATTAACAGGTATGCTTTTTGTTTAAATCATAAATCACATTTTTTTTCTCATTTGAAATTACTCACACACCTTGCTCATGCACTTCTTCGGAGATAATTCTGCTTTCTTCCCTTTAAAAGTATTTATGTTGTTTTCTGATAGCTTTTCGTCACCAATGTTTAAAGTAAAAGCTATAAATTCTACACTTACTTTCAGCTTGGCACCCTACTTATTAATTCTGCATTAAATCTATTTTTCCTATGTGGAATTATCTGAGGGAACTACTGCAAGCATTGTTGTATCATCTGCATATTGTACATATTGCTAGCCAGTTCAAGCGTGCAAAATGATGTAATCCATTGCGTGTCACAACTTTTGCAGACTAGCAACTGGCATAATGTGTAAGTCATTAAAAAAGCAACAGCTCTTACCACTGTTTATGCTAGCTCTGTGACCCACATACTGTAATGTCTGTTCTGCATTTCTGCATCATTTTGGATTCTCAGTTCCATTAGCAATGTTAAAACACCATTTCACTCCACATACTTCCTTACAAATTGGGTACATTATGGTGCTTGGCAAATTTCAGCTGCTTAGTTCAGAACTAATTCTAAATATTTGTTTTTTTATTCCAGATTCCAGTTACAATTTGGTCTCTTATCAGGAACTTGGTTAGTTTCTTTCTCACATTACAACATTAGTTCTATGGACTCCAAACCATTAAAAAAAAAAAGATATTCCAATTACCTTTCAGAGGTCTCATTTTCATGTGGAATGCGTATTTTCCATGCAAACTTCTACATTAGAAAAAATCTCTTTCATTCCCTGAGTCATTAAGTCATCTTTCTAAGTTCCTTCAAGTCTTTCTTGAACATATGCCTAAGAATCCACATTCCAGAGTATTTTAAATAATGGTTTCTGTACTAAGTTATCCCCAAATAATGACTATTCACTGAGGTAAAATGACGCATCATCTGCCTTCTTTTTCCTCGATCCTCATTATTTCTTTACATACTATGGATTTAGATTGGAAGTCAACTGGCGTAGAAACAGATTTTTTACTTTAAGAAGTATTTTCAACATTTGCAACACTTTTTACATGGGTCTTTTCTGTAATTTATTTTGCTCCAGATTGATATTATTATTATTATTTTATTAAGCATGCTTAATTCTTTGCAAAAAGAGAGGCAGGCAGACCTACTTTGGACCCTGGAATCTAAATACAACACGAAGTTCAGTCCAGATGTAAAGAATCTGATCATCTAAAAAGAATGCTTTAAAGGAAAAGGGGAGGATGGAGGGGAAGAAGTATTATTTTCTTGGTAAGCTAACATAGTACATAGAAGTCCTTAAGGGAGATTACTAGAAATGAAACTGATCATTTGATCTAGAAAAATAAAGAAGGAACTTGCATCCATTCTGTTTGAAATAGTCCCTTCTGTCTGTCCAGATGGTGCTTGCTACAGGAACTGAAGTCTGAACATCAGTTTTTCCCATCTCATTTCTTTAAATAACAGGATTAATGACAAAGATCATTGCAGCAGTTTACGCTGCAAAATCTTGCTTAAACCAGGTGATTGGTAATGAAATAATTCTACTTTTGTCACTTCCAGTTAATTCACCCACAGGCAGATGAACTGATCTGAATACAAAGGCCCCCAGAAAGCCACGTTTCTGAGTTTCCTTGTCGAAAATTCCACTCTGAATATGCCTATAAATTTTAGGATTATTAGCAAAAACACAAGTCAGTATTCAGGTACAAAGATCTCAAACTGTCCTATACTGCTCCTTTTTATTATAAGTAATAAACATTTAGAATGATAAGGCTCCTAATCTAGCCACCTCAATTATAGCTGCATAAAAATATACAGATTAAATCCAAATAAAAATTTCATCCAAAAGATCTGCAGATGGCAAATCTGCCACAGGTTAAGTCAAATACTGAAAAACATGGATAATTTGCAGATGCAGAAGTGCTTGGAGAGGTTTATATGAGTTTGAAGCTATGGTGAAAATCAAGCCTACGAATTGAGCCTGACCTTAGAGAACCTTTACCTCAATAGCCAAAATAATTTTAATTGTCTCCAGGACAAAAGACTGTTTGGAAGTACTAAAGGGAGGTTTCTCAAAGTTATGGGATAGTTCTCCATTATGCCATTTGGAAACCTATGAATCCTCTGAAATATTAAAGGTAATGATATCCAAAGCAGAAAACAATCCAAACTTAATGTAGCTAATATTTTAATCCCCTCCAAAAGCATCAAAACTTAGAACAACTGGTTTTACTTTGACTTCTTCATAGCACAGGAGCATTCATTGAACTCACTCAAGTCATGAGAGATTACGTAAGTATTGGAACCACCCTTGGAAATCCTAAAATGAATGGATGGCATAAAAGTGCATTTACTAAAAACTAAAATGACATATAACCGTAACTTTAGGTTTACATGTTAGTTATCTAGTAAAAATAATTAAATTACTCTAAAACTCGGTTGAACAAAAAGATAAATCACCTTCTAAAATCATTTAAAACATACAAGTGATGTACAAATTACAACAAAGAGCCATATCCTCATGCCTCCTCAAAAGAGAAATTATTAATCCATATACAACTACATTAAGTTTTCTGCCTGAGATATCATTACTCTTAGTATTACTGTGGAGAGCGATGATTTTACCTTTGCTGTAACAAAAAGAATTATTCTTAATTTTCTTTGAGAAAGAGAGTTCCTTTGAGAAGATGCCATTTGGTAGTTACAAATACTTGCTATCTTCTGGCCATGAGGCAATTAATTAGAATTATTTTGGCTGTTCAGGGGAAGGTTCTCAGATTGGGCTGCATGAATTGTTGACTTCCACTCATGGACAACTTCAGTGTGCTCCATTTACTCATAGTCAGCCTGAAAGGTAACTGGAGAGCAAGTCTGCTTCAAATAAATTAGTGTTGTTTATACAGTATAGTGTCAAAAGTGTCATGTATCTTTTACAACATCGAAGTTTGGGCCAGAAAAGGGCTATGCATCATGCAAAACAATAGCAAAATACTACTGTAATCTGCGCTCTCTGGCATTATGAGAAAACAGTATTTTCTTGGAACAAGTTTCTGTTAATTCTCTAAATTGGTAACTGTGATTTTTAGGATTTGAAGAACAGTAAATTATATATGAATGAGTATTATACAACTCTTTCCATCCTAGTAATTTACCTTTACTTCAGTTTTGCCCCATACAGAACTGAGTTGAGCAACATCTAAGTTGAGTGCTCTTTCTTACTATATAATTAGAACTAATATAGAATAACTATAACTGTTAAGAAATTAAAATTGTTATTTTATATTAAAGTTATCTTTATTACTTTTACTAAGATTTGACTTGGACCATAAAAGATTTATTCCCAATCAGTTATTCTCAGTTCATGGCAATTTGCCTATAATTAATGGAGGTTACGGGGAATATTATCACCCTCTTACAAGAGATGGAGCTGATGTGCAGATTAAATATTAATGAGCATATTCTTTATAAGGATAACTGATGCTCAATGTAGATTATTAGCCAAGCAGACTTTTTTATTATTATTATTATTAAGCTGCTTCAAATCAATAGGTTTACAGGCTAACTATTAAGTACCATTTTCTGTGCTTAGCCTTCCTTGTTCAGCACCATGAATTATACAAATTATACACAGGACTGTATTTCCCTTTTACATATGTCTGTGTCATTTAGTTCTGAAAATCTCGTAGAAGCCATCAACAGTATATGGAAAATGGTTCGCTTTGCTCGTCAGTTTGCCCCAATCTAGAATTGGGGAAAATGCTGTAATGAATTACAGTAGTGTATCATCAACAAATAGACATTTATGCAAGGTATTATGAAAACTGAATTACAGATAAAATTATACTTGGAAATGTCTGGTTAGATGTCCCATCTGTTACTACAGAAAATTGTAACAGACAAAATGTTGATAGTATTATAATTCATGAATATCAATGATGACATTACATGTTGCTGGCCAGGTAATACATAGCAGTCACTGAGCTCTATAATTCTTGCAGTTCTCTCACTGTTCACTTCTCCTCAAACCTAGGAATTTTAAACATGCAGATTCTATGCCGTGAGGTTTTATGTTGCATACCACTGCATGCCTCTGACTACAGAGGTTTTCCCAGTTCCTTGGGGGATTCCTTACTCTGTTATTCTGGATAATAAAGAGTTGACAGAATATGTATCTTGCGTATTTTGTATTTCAGCTACACTGTATGTCCAAAAATTCCAGATAAGTTTGTTATATAGTCTGTACATTCCAAAGCGCATTAGATTTACTACAGAAGAATATATATATTTGTCCAGAAATGCAGTAATCATAATTACAACTTAAGTTGTACACAAGGTACAGAGAAATGTTGCACTTACTGCATGTGTGCCCCATAGCGCATGCACACATACCACCGTCTAGTAAATCTGAAGCAACTATGACAACTCACTCAGTCTTTTCTGAACCTTTTTTAGGCAAACAGCCAGATTGGAAAGATTCTACTGCAGCCTTACAAGCTATATTTGGTAATAATTCATTTCCCAGCAAGTTTATATGAAACCATGTGAGAGGAAAAACAAGGCTCTAATTCTCATCCATTTGAAAAGAACCCAGTAGAAAGAAAACTGACAGTGTTCTGTGCAAATGTGGCTTGCTACATAAAGTTTGAAACAACTGTGACTACCATTCCTGTTTATCTAGCCCTGGCACATTTCCCCACAACCTGGCTTATTTGCTCAGGCCAGGCATTGAGCTGTGAGTTAAAACAGGAATGAAATGGGATCAGTAATGTGGTGTTAGCTGTATTATTTTTACAAATGTATGTTTTGATCAAGTATACTAAAACAAATAGACTATAATAAGCAAAGAATATTTTAAGCATATTGCAGCAGCCAGCTTGACTCCTATAACATTTTGTTATGGGATATTTGTTAAATACTTTACCTTCATTAATATTTCTATATTTCTACAGTGTGACACTGTTTTTCTAAGTTTTCTAAGCTGAACTTAATCAGAATGCACTGTGTAGTAAGACGACATGAAAACAGTAATAAATAACAGTGATATGAAGCACAGCATTAGAATGTGAACTGTGACAGATCATCAAAAAAGGCATTATTTTCACATCTCAAACATTAGTGTGTTCAGTTTCCTTGTGGTTTTCTAGGATTCTGCTTAGCTACAACAGTAAACCAGGCATGCACATACGATTTACAGGTGTCAATACAAGAACAGCAAGAAAAGTGCCATTTCGCCAAATGGAGCAAAAGTGAAACATGTAAGAAAAGCCTGCAACATTTCAAAATAAGTAATCTGTGTAATTATAGGCATATTTTGATGAACCATAAATTGTACAATGCTAAGTGAATTCAAAGACACTTGGAAAAACTTCAAAAGTTCGTTTTTGAACTGCTTACATGGGACTGTGTATCTTCTTACTGATTTCAGAGAAAATAGGTGAGAGAATTTTGGTCTTTCATAAGATTAAATATACAGCTCCAGACAGATCACTCTGAAGCATGTCTGCTTCCTGGTATATGCAACATGTCTGAAAGGTGGAGAGAACCTTTCATACCAGCACAGAGTTCTGATTTGAGGAACTAATTAGGAAAGGGAAAAAGCGGAGGAAAAAAAAAATCAGTCAAACAACCATTCACCAAATTAATCGTATTTACACATAGATTACTTTATGAATAGTGACTGCTTGAATTCTTCTCTTGAAAGTTATTAGAATTCCAGGTAGCTAGCTTTATTTTACATGACAACACAGAGAATACAAGAAAAAAAAACAGTTTTTGAGAAATACAGATTTTGCAAAAAAGCAAGTTTCCTTTCTCACAGATGCCCTTTGTATGCAGCTGCTATTTTTCTTGATATTTTCTGTATTTTCATTGTATTTCATTATGTTCGTCACCCTGTGTGCAGGGAACACAACAACAAACAGAAATAGCCAAATATTTTTCAGGATTCATCTGACCTTCTGGAAGAACAGTTTGCCTTTTATTTAGCACTTGCTATAACAGTACAGCTCCTGCCCTTATATCACTGGTACCTTATTTCAAGCTGTTATCTTTCTTCACTCATTCTCCTATCAATGTTAGCAATATATGAGCTTTGGTTACCAGAATATTTATTGCTAAGCATGCAAGAGCAACCAGGAGCAATCTCCTGTGACTTCAGTAGTGCTACTGCATTAATCTGGCAATAGCTGGAAACTGATCCAGAAAATTGCACTTACACAAGTAGAGTGATTGATTTCCATGGGCCTATGGCATAAACAAAAATGTAACATTCTGCAAATCTAGGACTTCTGGGTTTGGGAGGGGGTGGAAGAGGACCTGAAGAACCAGAAGTTACCCATTGATTTCACTAAGCAAGACAGTACACAGCACAATCATGTTGTTTCAAGTTTATATTGCTTAAACTAACCTAGTTCTTCATAACAGTTCCTCTGTATTTTATCTACAAGAAATTTCTAAAGGTACAGATTTTCCGTGAGATTCAGCAAAGAGCTATTCCTCATTTCAAGTTCCTCTCTATTTACTTCCATTTTTAGTCATTAATATGCTTAGTGAAAAAACAAGAAAACCCCTACTGTACATAATAAAATACAGTAAGGAATGTTATAAGCATTCTAGTGGAAAGCAACAAGCAGAATATTTGGATACGATCTTTTTCCATCAAGCTGGCACAAATTGATTAAGACCGCAAGGATAGTTGCTTACACAATCAGCCTGCATTTGAAAATATAAATGGACATTTTTCCATACCACAAATCTAACTTCACCTAACAATATTTTGCATCGATAAATGCATGTTTAGAAGGTCAAACGTGGCCTTCTGTTGCTCACAGCTGCCACAATTTAGTCAATATCTTCCAGAGATCTGCTGAGAAATCTGCTCTGTACTATCAAGAGTAACACTTGTGAATCACCAAAGCCAGAGTCTGACAAACACTGAATAAGTATTTGTTATACAAGATGTAGAAACTTACAATTTCTAATATCATTTTCTTTGACCAAATAATAAAACTTTTACTATGGATGTTCACAAAGAACTTAAACAGATTACAGCATTAATGTATTACACACTTTTATATAGTTCCTATCTATATCTCTGCCCTTTGTCTATCATAAAGCTCAGTGAGAAATGTGGCCCCTAGGACAGACAACATGCAGAAGTCTTCCCAGATAATAAAATGAGGACGCCTGATGTAACAAAGCTGACAGTCTATCAGCTTAACTGAGCATCCAGCATTACCTGCAATCATGCTAACAGAGTGCAGAGAGGAAGTCTTTCTCTCAGCAATCATTGAACTGTGTGGTGGGAATTCAATGGGAGATAAATAATCTACAGATCCCTCACTCATTCATATTATATGAATGAGCATGTAGAGCTCACAAAGCACTTAACAGGACTTTTTAGACACTAATATGGAATCCTTCCAAGCCACTCTCCCTTAGGAAGCATGTGCAGCTATTAAGAGACAGTTTTGAGAGACAGGATATTATTTATTAACAACATTTTAATGTAGGCTGCCATGCTCAGGAAAGCAAATTTGGTCTGGATTAAAAAAAAAAAAAAAAAAAAAAACAGCTTCCACATCAGTTCTTAAAATGATTCAGGTAGTATTCTCTCTGATCAAAAGACTGGCCAATTTCCTTCTGACTGCATCCTTCTTTGCTCTGACAGTGAATGCAATGGAATGCAGGCCTAGAGGTGCATTCTGGAGAAAAAATATTTTTAGAATTTTATTTCTCTGGCTGGATAGAGCCATATTAAATATAGATTACTTTTGTGACTGGAGATAAAACTGAATGAGAGAAGGAAATAAGTCACTGAATAAGAGAAAAGTATGGCAGTGAACGTATATTCTATGTGCAGTGGATAATACAGAGAAAGTTAATGTGTACGTACATCCTATCATGCAAAACAACAAACATGATACTTCTGGGAAATTACTTCAGTATTAATAATATATTAATATATTCTTACTTTAATTCCAGCCATCCTTGAACATACAAGGGCTTTTTTGTAAATGTCCTGGGTACAAAATGAGATTCAAGCCCAGCAACTTTAATTTATACAGCAGTGTCTCTAGATACAGAGGATACATAACACCATTTTCATTTTAAAAGTTATTGCACTCTTGATTTTAAATTCAATCATGTCTGACATATACAAATGCTTTGTTTTACTTGGCTAGCCTTGCAAAACAAAATAGTACTATTTTGATATGGATTGTAAATATAGCTCTTTTTTTATAAATTAAATGAAAAACTGTTCTTTCAATAAGGTTTTGACTGTTTCTGGTACAATCAATCAAAGTCTTCCTGTGATTATTTCAAATATTTTGATTTGGCTTTTCATTGAGACTTCAGCAGAACTTCCCTTCTGTGGATAAAATTTATACTGTGTAGAAGTGCATTCAAGGATGGTTGGAATTAAAGATGAGAGATGGCTTAATTTTAACAATCTAAGGGGTTAAAAAGAGCATACTAAGCATACAAAGTCTATTTTATTATAGAGGGGCAGAATAATATACTGCAATCAATCATGCGTCTTCTAAAACATGTCTTGAAGATACTTTGAATACACTATAGCATGTACAGTATATTTCACCTCTTCTACCGCACATAGGATATTGAACTGCCTAGACTTCACAGTAGCTAAAATCATGTGTTAGAAGAATCCACCCACTTTTATCACTCTAAGAAGCAGATATCATCATAGTACAATTATTTCTACCAGCAGTGGTCCCTGCTCAACTCCAAACTTTTGTTTTACAGATATCATTGTTATTTTATCCCCTTTCCTACTCTTATATCATCTTTTACGAATATTCCTCTAAAGGATGACTCATTTCAAAACCTTCTGAGTTATGAACGAGCCATAATCCTGTTCATATTTAACACTGGTATAAACCAGCTGGAATCCGTAGACAGGCATGGGCTGAATTTCATACTTTGTTTACATTAATTGTTTCACCATTTGAAACAAATGTTTATTTAAAGCTGATTGAGGTAAGAGCTGACACAGTGTGCCATTTATATCATCAGTGACTTTGCCACTCCATCTCAGCAGGTTTTACTTTGAAGAATCAAAAATAGCTTCATCAGACACAGAAGGAAAAACTTAAAGCTCTGGTTAATCAGCACCAGCCTGTAGAGAGAATAGCAAAGTAATGAAACCTCCACTTCTGAATAATTTTATTGGGAAGTAAAGTCACAGATTTCAGCATAAATTAATTCTGAGCATTCAGCTCAGTTTTTAGCTAGAAGAATCAAGCCAGAACTGAAAATAAATTCTCAGCTCTTCATGGCTTTAAGGCCGTACTCTTTAGGGCAGGACACAGAAAGATCAACCCTTTTTTTCTCTCCCCCCCTCCACGTTTGGCACTAGATGCTTAATAGTTTTCCCATATAGGAAATCCACTTATAAAACAGAAACCACACAGTTACCGACAGTGGTAATAACCTGAAGTTCTCAATATTCTGAACACCAGTAATCTCGACACAGAGATATTCAGAGTCTAAATACATTTAGACATTTGTTGCTTTTCTCTCTCAGCCTAGTGAATATAGCACTCTGCACCCCAAGCACCAGAGTATTTCTGAGATTACATATTGAAGTTACGCATAACCAGACTGCAAATACAGAAAAAAGCATCTGAAATCTATAAAAAAATCATAACTGAATTACTATGGCCATTTATGCTAACAATAAATTCAATGTTATTTAACAACAAAAGGTGCACAACTAATATAGTGAAGCAATGTCATATGCTCATCAGTGCAGCTTACTCATTATTATATGTTTTCAAGAGTAACAATAGATTTGTTTGGAGTAATCTTCCTCTCTTCTTTTCTCCAATCTGCTTTAAATTTCACAAGGAATGAAGCAAGCTCTTAACAACGTAACACCTGTGCATTGCAGTGGAATAAGGTTTTCCAAACTTTCCATTAAACAAATCCAAAGAGGTTATTCAACAGCAGCTTACATCAAGAATGTCATTTGCCTGGCTAAGTTTCCAAGACCAACGTCTACATTAACATCAGCATTCCAATGAAAATTACAGGCACAAACAACTATTTAAAATCATTCCACTTTTGGCTTGCAAACCAACCAACTATGAATGCTATCACTTTCAGTACACATACATCATCAGAAAGTAGAAAAATACAGAGTTTATTTTACAAGGTCCTGGGAGATCAGAAATTCTGAATTATCCTAAGAACACTCATTATGAGATGTAATGTTTCCCTGCAGACAGTGAAAATGCTCTGAATATTAGTGTCCAGCAGGACTACTCTATAAAGCTGCTCGTGCCCTATTTTCCAAGATTAGCATAGGTACATTGTGTTTAAAGTAAATATTCGTGCTTCTGAAGATGTTCATCTAGATTTGCTGTTCTTTCAATCAGTAGAAATTAATTTTATTTAGAAAAGATTAAATGTGTATTTAATAAATGTAATTAGCTTTGAAACAGATTAAAAATTAAATTTAAGATGACATAAATACAAAATATATTTTTATTAAAAGTGTAAATAATCAAAATGTTATTAATGCAAAACATTTACACAAGTCATTCTTGAATTTTTAAGGTAGAGAAAAGTCTTGTACCAACCAGACACTGTTAATTAGTTGACGTGTCACCTAGCATAGTTTCAAAACATTTACTTCTTTCTTTGTGAGCTTTTTCTGCCTTCAAATTCCACACAGAGAAGGTAAAATCAAGCCAACTACGAAACTGGTTGCTCCTCAATAACCGTTAGCTAAGCACTTCGTTAAGAGCAAATATACAACAATTACTTGCAGATCAAAATGCAATTTTTTTTAATAGAGTTTTCCATTTGCATAGCACTCTATGTTTTCTGTGAGGGTTCCAGTGACATATATATTTTACTTCTGCTGCAAATGAGTATTTGTATGCGCACTTTAGTAGCATACATTCACTTTGGTGTGAGAATGCTTCGAGATTGTCATAACTATAAAGCCAAACAAACTGGGATTACAGCGTGCAAAGTCCTTCTGGAAGCAACAGAAGTAGTAACCTGCATGAATAATCATATATTTACACAATTCTTACATCTCTTACTTTGAACAGTTTTACTAATAACCTTTGATCCTCCCTTCTAAGCCATCTGCTATTGGTATAAGCCAGTAAAGCAACGCTCACATTCTTACAGGATCAACAGGTAATAAAAACTTTAATTCTTATTTGTAATTAAAATTGAAAATGTATTATTTAAACTGGATTATTGAGGTAACCCATGACAGCAACCTGACCTGCAGACAGAAAAAGGAGTGGAAATTGTATGGCAACACTGACAACATGAATGCTCACTACAGCATGAGCTTGTGCAATTAATATATCATTTCTATCTTATAGCTTTCTAAAAGAACGGAGAAGAATAGCATTCTTTGTGTCAAAACTGATATTCCTGCCATAATAACAGTACCTACACAGATTACATTTCAATTAAGAAAGGAATTATTTAAGTTCCAAAAATGAACAGCCAGTATAGGATCAGGTCAATTTGGGTCTGAATGTGGTCCCAAGACACACATACACAAGAAAGTCAGATGGAAAACCCAGTCTGGATTATTTTCTATTGTTTTATTCATTGCTACACTTATTTCCTTTATAGGAGAATGAAAGCAGCCTTAGGTTCTATTCCTCCTTTGACAAAGGTAATATTTTTAGTTCTCCATCCCTCCACTCCCCACCCCCACCCAAATTCAAGGTATGAAGACTTGGAAGATACGGATTTCCTTGACCAGGATCACAGAAGTTGTGACCGGCTCTTGGGAGTTCTGCAGCTGTACTCTAACAACACCATGCCTTCCAATGGAGCACAATCAGGGCAGGAACTATCCATAGGGAAGTAAAAGTCCCTTGGGACTTTATTCTGATTTATGGTGAATCCACAAAATATAAGGGCCCCATCGTACAATGTACTGTAAACCTGTTACTTGTGCAGACTTCACAAGGTAGGTCAAAAAAAGGTTTGCAATGTGCATTTAAACTGCCAGATTTTGTGATCTCTCTCTTCCTCATTTGGAATTAACTTCACCATTCTGAAAGATGCCTTTTGCTTCTAATAGCCATCTTTATCCTTCTCTTTTCGCACACAAAATTCCTCTTGGGTTTTTTCAAATCATTTTTTACAGCTGACGTATTCACGCTCAACCTTTCCTTTGAAAGGTCTAAATAATCCTCAATTTTCTTTCAAATAGGAGACCAAAACATTTCCCCAAAAATACACATTACTATTCTAAAATTTTTCACTGTGAGTAGTTTCACTGAGGGAAAAAAGGCCAGCCATAGAGTAAGGTAGTATTTCGTATAAATTAAGAAAATTAAAAAATAAATATACAAAAATCACGGAGTTGAATCTATACCACTTTTGGGATCTAAATTGAAGATCAGGCACCTACTTCAATTACAATGTCTGCAATCTAACACAAAGACAGATATATTTCTGCTACTCCATTCCAAGACTGTATCAGAACATTCAAATCTCAAAAATTGATGGCTGGACTATTAAAAGCATAATGTTCTTCTGTAAAGGTCTAACATATTGGAACGATTATTCAGTCATTTGTTTCACTGAATTCTCGGTATACATGATCCAGGAGGTTAGCAAATTTCACAAACTTATCCTCAAAAATCAATCTTCTGTTGTGATTTATACCATATATAGACTTTGTGCAAAGTTCACGAAAAGCTGAACTCTTATCAGTTTAAAAAAAGGAATGTGAATCAACCATAGTACTTACACTGAATTTAACATTACAAGCACTCATAATTCATGGGAGCATAATGAAGAGAAAGCAGCTGGAAATGTGTTAATTAAGATATACTGTAGAACTTCAGGCCATCAGAAGCAAGGGGAGGGGATGCAATCACCCAAAATACCTTGTACTATCCCTAGTATCCAGTCAAAGAAAATAAAGATCTAGTAAATAAAAGTGAGTAGAAGTAGTAAAAATTATATTCAAGTGTAGAAATACGCTGTCATGAGTTAGTCAAATGTAGCTTTAAGAACTGCCCAGAACATTCCACCTTGGCCAATCAGACTTTACAACTCCAATTTAGGTGAGTAAAATGTTGAAATGTTTGAAAAAAAATTAATTTTCTTCCATCATTGTGCACATCTATTTTAAAGATGATATATTCTCTAATCTTAAAATATAACATGCTACTCATTCCATTCCTTTTGGTACTTGATCAGTCTTCCAGAGGCCAATGAAATTTAAAAGGCCTTAGAAGGATAACAGAGTGCTCTTCTACTAAACTTACAGACTGATTAAAGAGTTGATAATGCATGAAAATACTGTGGAAGAAAAATCTTCCTGTGACCAGTATTACCCAGAAAATTTCTCATCCTGCTGTATTTCAATGAAAGTGCCTACACCCAGAGAATCGTTGGAAGGTTTTTGGAAGTTAATTTGGAATGCTGAGAATTTCTTCTAGAGAGAGAGAAAAAAAAATCAGCTTTGTTAGTAAGAAAACTGTCATTTACCTAAACTGTAAACTGTACAGTCTCTAGGACTTGAAGTATTTCTTACAAATTGGGATTTTTGTCAAAAGACTCACTACACTATTTTCAGACTACAATTGAATAGTTTTCTGTTAAAGGAATTTTGATATGAGTTTCAGACAGTTTCTGTGGTAAGAAATATTTAGCCTTACGGTCAGTAAAAATACCAAAACACACTCCAATATAATGCTAACTGCAAAGAAGCCTCTCCCAACCCTGACAGAGAAGCATAAACTGTTTATTGCTCTTCAGGACTATTTCAACAGCTAGGTTAGAAAAGGATTGACATTTTAAAAAAAAATCTTAAAATGTTCTGCTTTGAATAATAAATATTAAACAAAAAATTCTTAATAGCAGTGGTCATTCCATGCAAGAAAATGATAAAACCTCAAGTTCTAGTCAGTTAATGGGCTTTCCGCTGCACAACAATGTGTCTCAAATGATTCATCTCTTCAAAACTTTCCAAATTACTGAACTAACTCTCATATGCTTTACAAAAATTTAAAATAAAGATCCAAGCATTTATGTGCAATGCCTCTAGAACTGGCATACTTCATTTCAGTCTCCTGTGCATTCAGTTATATTTTCAGAGTGATTTTTGGTAACCTCTGTTGGCAGCTAAATAATCTATTAGAGTTCTTCTATCCTTTAGGGTAAGAAAAGGATACCACGGACAATCCTTCGCTGTTACCTGTTAAACTCCTTATTCAGAATTAAAGATAGCTTAAATGCCTTAGGATTTCTTTAGAATTTACTTCAGTAAATTATTGCGTCAATGTTAAAAGAACTCATTTGTTTGCATTTTTTTTCCCCAATATATGCATAAGGAATTTCATCTCCCTGCTCTTGATCTAGGTCTGCCATAACAAACAGGAGAACCATAAAATTCATACTGAAGTTGTCTGAATTTGTATATCATCTATCTAGAGATGTAACGTCTACATTCCAAAGACTAGATGACCTATCTCCTTCCCTGATGGCGCAAGAAATTTTCAGGAGTGCTTTCTGGTCTTCCAGTTGCTGGCACAAACCTGGACGCTGGCCTAAAGTAGCCTGTATATTGTTTCCAGGGAATGTCAGAGCACCACATCTCAGCCAACCTTTCTATATGGGAGCTTCTGACAGACAAAACAGAAGGTGGGCACATTAGTGTTATAAAAATAAATCAATCACCTTCTACAGAGAGACTTTTCCTACGTGCTATCTTCATCATCTTATTATACTGGTGAAGATGCCTCAACAGGGGAAGACTTGAGTCTGACAATGGACTTTTCAGTTTTTATGAAAACACAGCATAGAGCCTTGAATAAATAATTGCATTTGTGTCTTCATAAAACTTTTTAATAGTTTCAAAAACAAACAAAAGAAATAATTAATCCACCTGGGTTCAAATCTGAAATTATCATACTAAAGGAACTTATGTATGAGTTAAGAATATATTAAAGAGTGGCATTATCTGGAAAAATAACTGGAATGGCTTTCAATAAATCAGTACCTTTTTGAGACTTTTACTTCCAAGACAGACACCAGTTGGAAGCTCATCGAAAAATCAACACCCTTGCAAAGATGGAACACAAGGTGCATCGATCTGAGTATTATGATAGTTCTGCAACACTAGAACAAAAGTCACTTCTGAAAGCTTTCTTCTGTTTATCTCAATTGTGACAGTCTTCTACTACAGCTGTTTCTAAAACACACAAACCCAGAAGTTGATCCAATATCAACTGAAAGCTTAATGGTGCAAAATAGAGTGCAGTTTCTGCATTTCTCATCCCTCACTCAAGGATGTGATTATTCTTTCTTTGTTTCAGAATCTGAAAGCTATTTACTCATTTGTTATAACTTCCCAGGAGATCTGGAGACACAGGAATTACTGTCATGACAGCAGCTCTCAGAATATTTTTTTTTGTATAACCACAGCACCTCAGATTTCAGATTTGTTTTTAATGTTCGTTGTTGACCCACATCAATGCTGTTCAAAGAAAACATAATTATATAAAAGTTGCCGCACAGTCCAAATTAAAGATCTCATAATTGATCTGAATGACAAACTTGTCTACAACAGAAGACTTGAATTGTAAGGCTTGCTTCTCCTTCAATTAATGGTAGGCTCCACTGGCCTCAGTTTTACTCTTCATTGCTTAAATTAGAAGATCAAAGTACAGTGGTTAGCAATGACATTTTGGCTCACATTCATCTCTAACTTACTTCCTCCTTACTCCCCAAACTTTTTGCTTTAAAAATGGCAGCAATTCTAGTATTTTACTATAGTAACTGCTAGCTTTTATTATAGGGACAGGCAGTAAATTCAGAATCAGAAAAACAAAATTTAAGCACAGCAAGAAACTGAAGATTTAAAGAACTGTCTTGCTACCTCCTGGCTGCACACACGCCACAGCCCAGACAGTATGACAGACTTAATTTAGTACATTATGGTCACCTGCCTGTAATTTCCATAGTTTGGGAAAACTTTTAAACTTGTTTTCATGTGACAATATTTCAACATAATAGCAAAGATGGTGATAATTATAATAAGTACAGGAAAGTAGAGCAGGAAAACTACTTTTGCATAGTAGAATAAAATTTTATGAAGTAGTGCATAAATTTTTTTCTCATCAGCAGTTAATCAGAGGATGTTTCATGTTTCAAGTTAGATTGTGCTGCTTGGAGTGCAATGCAATCACAGTAGTCACTACCCAAATTCCATTTAATTTCTGTGTAAAAAGGATTTTAAAAGCCTAAATTTAAACAGGCCACTAAAGCAAAACCCAGTGAGGAGATCTGACAGAGCTTCCTGTCTAGAAGATATCCTGCCTTATGTTAAGAGAGATAGTATTATAATACTGAAGTTACTGGGACTACTCAATGTCATAAGGTAAGAATTCTGCCTCCTCTTATTTTAGAAGGGTTGCAACAGAGAATCATGTTTCATGACAAGAAAGATGTTATCACATCATAGATGTTACCAGAACAGTTGGGAAAATCCTGTGAATAAGCAGCCAGCAAACAATAACAGCATGCATCAACATTTGCTGAAAGAAATATTTCTCACCTTTGAGAGGTCTAAAATGAGAAATTTACTCCAGTTGAACAGACCAACTCATCAAGATGGCTTAGTTCTATCAAGGTCATAAACACAACTTGATTGATTTCAGATATACTCTAGGATATAAAGAGCTTTGAATCTGCAGAAAGCAATGCAGTATCACACAAAAATGTCTGCTTTACCTCAGGTACTTCAGAGTAGAGGTATGTTAGCTGAAGGAGAGTGCCACATCGCTCAACAGCTGCCAGCAGCCACGCCAGTCTGAACAGACCTAGCACAGATACCCCAGCACAGCACCAATTTATGTCTAGTTGAACAGAACACTAACATATAACCCCAAAGATGACAGGGAAATGCACCCTCAGAGTGAACTAAGTCTGTGTTTCTGCACTCCTGCTGATCTTTTCATGAAAAACTGCATTTCGGCCTCTTTCCTTGCACCAGTGCAGGCATGTACAGCAAACTAATCTTCACCAAACACACCAGAGTTCTGAAACGCCTGTTCATATTATTGCATAAGTGCCAGTGTCAGAGCAGCAGCAGGTGGGAAACTTCTGGTCATGGACAGATGGATCTTAGCTTCAAATTCTAGGAAGTATATTTTGAGTATTTCATTCATTTCTCTATGTGCTACAGTCCACTTGATCTTCAGTAAAATCCAAAACCATTTGTTTTTCTTATGTAGTTTTTCTTATGACTCCTACAGTTTCTCTGATAGGATCACTACATCTTTTTAATAGATAATGTTTTGTACACACGGAAGTATATGTTTCTGATCAGGTAAGTGGAAAGGTTAGGAAAAGTGCTACCGTGAAATTTCACGAGGCTTTCTCTGGCTAGTGATCCTTGGACAGCCTACAGAAGTCCTTTAACACTAACCTCCAGGAAACTGCTACTGCAGATTGTTGAACCAGAACTCTTGCTAGTACAGCTGCAAGCCTACATATTATACTTCCAAACTAAGAAATCACATACTGCTAAGTCCTTGCAAAATCTCTTCTGAAAATGATTCATTGATTGACAAAAAGAAAACAAAAGCCCAAACTCCATTCTGGATAGTTTAGGGTTCTGCTCTCAAAAAAGCCAGCATATGAACATTAAAAAGGGTCAAATGTATGCTGAAAGTGGAAGTTTTGTTTCTACCTTATTTTCAGCTCTTTGTTAAACAAAGCTTACTTGCTGTTTATCAAGGAATTTCATGCTTACGTCTGTAGCTTTGCTGCTATATTTCGTCCCGGTGTCAGATCTGCTATGCAATATACATTTGCCTTCCATCCAAAAAGTAATCAAGATTAAGAAATTAATATGGATTTCAGAACTGAACAGAGAAGAGAGAGAATGATGCAAAGGAGTTTTCTGGAGGCTATTAAGACTTGTTTCCTGATGCTATCTTGATCTATTCAGAGTGATTGATGTTCTGGCAACTTATGTTTTACATTTCTTAGGTCTTAAATGCTGTTCAGTAGATATATTTTATACATAGAAGAAGAAAAAGGATTAAATTATCTTCCTGAGCAAAGTCTTTAAGATTAGGCCTCTCAGACAGTGTTTTAACTACACTGACTAAGAAGCTAGAAAGACAGGAATTGTTATAGTAGATATTATGCCTATGATTAGCTCAGTCTCGTCTCTGATGCTGGCCAGTACCAGATACTGATTGCAAGAGAGTTAAGTATTTTGATTACACTTTATATTTCTGTGGTCATAAACCAGGTTCCAACTTTTTTATTTGCTGCATAGGTGAAGGCTGTCCAGCAGATGCTTAAACATGAATGTAGCATACTAAAATGTAATTGTGAAATAGAGTTCTACGGTTAAGTTAAAAACAGAAAACCTAAAACCACCTTCAGATACTATGTCATCTCGGGAGCTGCTGTCTTCTAGAGAGCATTCAAGTTTATTTTTCCACTATTTACCAACTCTGCTTCTAGATACGGGGAGACTAGCTTAATGATCAGAAGACTACTGAAGTGAGATGGTAAAATGACCGATATCTGGTGCCTGTGGGAAAAGAGAATACTGTGGCAGACTTAACAGGTTCTGCAGAATCCAGGGGTAGGTCTGTTTATGATAAAGAACAAGGAAAGACATTCAAAGTTCATAGCTGTAAAAAAATGAGGAAGGCTTCAGAGAAGTCTGTATTCACGGTAACCGTGTAATATAAAAGGCAGTTCTTTCTGAACTCAGAAGCAGTGGATCTGTACAGCAAAGTCTGAACTTCTACGTTCCCAACATATACAAGCCCGCAAAAAATATGAGGTTAGGTTATAACCAATGTAACACAGAACTAACAAGTTCCCATAATCAACATAAGTGTGGTGGTGGGGATCTACATTACTATCTTGGTGCAGTCAGCACTGGGTGCTCAAATAAAGAACTTATTTCAAAATTGCTGGTGTGTTCTAAAGACTTTTTTTTTTCATCCTTTCCCATGATGCTTGCAAGTTGATTCACAATTCTAACAAATGAACTGGTTATAAGTATGGCCCCATTTTAGGGCATCAGAGCAAGTGAATTATTTTGTTTTTCTACTTTTAAGTAGAAAAACTACTACCAGAAGAACTACAATAGATTTCACATTACATTTTAGCATACTATATTTGGGTGTATTTACCATGACCTATAAGTCAGTCTTTCGGTTTATACAGTATTTGGTAAGACAGAGAAATGTTTAAAGGATTGTAGCAATGTATTGGTTTTGTATACCAAGTGAATTCAGAATGCCTATGATGAGGAGACTAAAAAGAACATGATAAAGGTTCACCATCAGTAAAAGATACTAGTTCTACACAATGTAAACACTTAGATATTTGAAATAAGGTGTTACTCTAAAAACCTTGTTTACAGCCAGAAAGATCTCTGCTGCACATCACGAAAAATAATAAAGCAAACAAAAACAGGCACAGCTTGTCCTAGTGAAAGGAGATGGAAACATTTTGCACAAAGATTACATTTTTAATTTGATTAAAACTTCAATAGAACTCGTGGCATTAGACCATTTGATTAATTTACTAGAAGATTAGTTTCACCTCTATACATACCTCTTATAGAAACTTGACCCGTAAGTCAGAATTTCTGAAATGATCGATCAAGAGAGTTAGCACTGTGGATGAGTAGCTACACAAAGCACAGTCGTCTTACCTCAGCTCATGACCTATGATTAGTTTTGCACCTCAGTTATATTAAAAATTAAATATGTTTCATGGGAAGTAATACTATCAAGAGACAACTGATGACACACAAAAATTCCAAGAACTGCTAATCAACTCAGCAGTGTATCAGTACCACAGTACACAAATGTTGTTAATGGCAATAATTATCAAGTGTGATAAAGAAGTTCCAGCTCACTGATGCCAGAAAATAAAGAAATGATTTAGATGCAACGCTTAGCTTCCCAGTTAACTTAGGAGAGCCACTGCCATTCTTTATTGTACAGCAGCTTACTTCAGAAGAGAATCTTCCATACCACAAGCAAGACAGAATCAAGTCTAAAAAATTTTTTTTAGTTGAGAAAATGCATAATCCTAAATTATGCCACAACTGGAAAACCACATTTGGACATTTCTGTCATGAGACTGGATAGCACCTGCTGCAGGAATCACATAGTTGAAAATAAGTATCAGTAGATTATCAAGAAACAGATGAGCAGCTTCTACTCTAAAATCCATCTGTGAACTCCTAAACCAGAATACTAAATTGTGTCTTTTACTTGCTGAACCTTGCTAGGATGCAGAGAAGTCAGAAATTTACTGCTTCAGTAGGAGTTCATATGACTTAATTCAATACAAGTACTACCCCCACTGTAACCTTTTGTTTAGATGAGCTCTTGAGGGCCCAAACCTTTCTTTTCCTAAGGAATCTGAAGTGATCTTTTAGAGCTAAGCCTGGGAGTGGGTCTGGTATTTATACAGAGGTATGCTTGTAGACTGGAAAGGCTGGAAGGGTTTTCTGCCCTCTGCCTTTGCTGTGATCCTATGCTTTGTTCAGCCCTGAAGAAGCAAGCTGAGAAAACCGAACTAGTAAAATATGGGAAGTTTTTAACTATGAAAGCACATAGCAGTTTGAAACTCTGTTAGATGAGGTAATGCTTTCTTCTGTTCTCCTTCCTTATCCTTCATTAAAAAAAATCTGCATAAATTAATTTCATACTGTAGTCAACCAATACCCATAAGGATGATCTAAAGAGTATGTTTTATTTCTGTGTAAGTCACAGAATTCCATTGATTACTTAGGCATTCTAAGCATTTTAAAATTAAAGATTTTTTACCCATCTGCCCAAATAGGTGATAGAATCTTTGACACTGATGATCTAGGGATGCGAACAATGTAGTATAAACAGGCACATTCCAATAAACTGAAAAATCCCTTTTACAAAACCACTCAGTCCCAAGTAATAGATAGTAATTAGCTTGAGAGGTACTTACTACCTCCCACAGCACAAAAATATAAAGAAACCAGGTAAGAAATTTAGTAAATAGATCATAACATACAATGTTCCTGCCATACAACAGGTTCTGACAGCAACAGGCAGGCCAGCACAAAATGGACCTTTCTGGCGCTGTTTCAGCTATTACCAACATTGAAACTTGATGTTTTATAAAGCATACTGAACTTTCCACTTCACTTCATTATGTTCTTAAAGGAAGGTTAAAAGTTGGAAAAGATGTACTACTGGAAGTTAAAATCCTTTCACGGTTTTCAGCCTTTACAGGGCTCAGACTGCACACTCAAAAAAGTTGACACACTGATCTCTCTGGTAAAGCAGATGGTAATTAAACTTTTTTTAAAAATCAGAATTGCATCATAAGAACTTCTAGATTTTAAAAAATATAACTTGAGTGTAGGAATGCCCACATTCAGCAGGAAATAGTCTGATGACAAAGGTGATTAAACAGCTTGCAATTTCTGGCACTTCTACTGTAAGATTCCCTTGAACTGCTGACTTGCTACTTTTACAGGCAGATGCATCGATGTAAGCCATTAGTGACAAACTGAAATTAAAAGGGAAAAATTTCTTTGGAGTAATAAAAAAAAAAATCAGATGTGATTCAGATGTGGAATTTTCACCTTCACTGAACAGTGAAGATACAATTTTAAAAGCAAAGGAAACAGAGTTGGAAATGATAAATCTAAATGGCAGGAAATGAAAACACATTTCTGATCTCAATTCCACAGCTAAATGGCTTGTAACAAACACTAGCATAGATAAAAGTTAACTAGCCTTCTAATAAAAAATTGCCTGCTCTTCAACCCCACAGTATTTTTTGCTTAATTGAAGGTATTTTGGAAAGTATCATAAAATCATAGAAAATAAGTTAGTTTTGCCAACATGAGCTGATTTTATGTCACAATGTATAAAACTGCTAAAACACCAAAGTAGAAATACAAGGAGGATGTTACACAGGAAAAGAATTCTGAAAAATAAAGACTTGGATATGAATTCATACTCTTTTAGTTAGCCTCAGAGAATGAAAGTATTTAGCACAAAAATCCAGACCAAAATAAGCTTCAGTCTTTAGATCGTACTTCACTTGAACACTATTCTGCAATTAAGATGATCTTGTACCTATTGTGCAACTCAGGGTAGTAGTCTTGCACCTACCATGGCAAACAGTTTCCAAAAAGGACTCCAGTGTCTGCAGGAGATAAAAGCAAGAATTTGGCAGTTTCCTGCTTGAAAAACACACATCTCCAACAGTATAAACTATAAAAATGTTTCACTGGAAGTGAACACTATGCTATACTAGGAAAAACTTAATCTCTCTTTTGAATTCTGATTTAGCAAAGTACTTAAACTTCAACCAAACTTGTAAGTTGACATTTAGTATAACTCCTGATAGCCTTATTACGTCCTTAGAAGAATTAAGGATTTACATAAGTAAGTTTTTAAAACTAAATACCTAGTAGAAACATATTAGATCAAAAACATGTAGAACAAGCAGCTTTAAATACTGAAATCTTCCTTGTAAAAAATAAAAACAAAAGAGTTGAAATAACAGTATTTGGGTAGTAGAGGGCAGCTCCTTGTTACTTAATGACTAAATTTTTCTTCTTCCTCTTCAAGAAATAAACTACCAATAAAACCTACTTACAAAAAGATCACACAAAAGAAAAGTAGTCATAAATATCTTCAAATAGATTTCTTCATCAATAAAATTATAATGAAATAGAGAATTTCCTCAATTCTAATTTCTGCTTATTTAGTATTCATTGTAGATTTTGGGCGGGTCCTTTGATTTGCTTCATTAAACAACATATTAAGTCTCTCTAATATTTTCTTAGAGGTTTCTATTTTAGTAGATAATGAACTCTCTTTCTTGAACCTTGAACCTTTATTACAGTGATTTTTTTTTCATCAGGTGAGCAGCATATGGCTTCAGTGTGGACTAATACTTCGTGAATCTTGTTTTAGTGATCTTAATGAACTTGTTTAATGAACTTCCCCTCCTCTATTGGTTAATAATCTATGATCAGATCAAATTTTGGAATAATCTTGGAATAATCTCTTATTTCAAAATTAATCTGGGCAACTGAAGTTAATTCTTGAGTAGAATCTTGTTTGCAAACTGTTTATTGCAATTATTTGATACTAAATCAGTCTGACTTACAAAGCCTTCTGAATTTTCACAACTTGGATATCCAAAAGTAGGCAACTCAATCTATGTTTAGGTAGCTAAATTAATGGTTTGGTTTTTCAAATGTGCTATGTAAAGTCATTTTCTTGACTAATGAGATTTAACTAATTATAGCTTGTACAAATGTAATATATTTGAAGTGCTATGGAAGTGGCAAATATTTTATTTTTATTCCCTAAGTAACTCTCAAAAAGAAAAATGACATTTCAACAATTTTGTGCAGCGTGCCTTCCCCACTCAAAACAAAAAACAAAGTGGCTTTACACTCTTAAATAAAGCATCAAACAAAACAGTAGAACTCTTGCTCCACACACAACATCAATGAAGTTGTCTTTTAAAATGCAAAACTTTTAATTCAAGTGAATAATGAAAGACTTCACTACACTTTTTATGCTTCTGTTTACTTACAGGGCATTTAATTTCCTCCTCAGGCTAGCATGATAAGTGGAAGCTGCTGCCATACACTGTCAATGATCTTCCTAGAAGGTTAGTGTGAGATATGGAAGAGACTGCCAAAAGCAATTAGTCAGAAGTTAGATTCATTTATTTTTTGGTAGAGAAAAAGCAATACTAACACTTCACAGCACTCTATTTGGTTCACTGACTCTTCCCTGTGAAGGAGGATGTTCAAATCTGCAAATGTTTTGCATGATTGGCTGGATCTTATCAACACTGTCTGAGCAAGGAGAGAGGACAACAATATATGTTGCAGTTTATAATTTTTGTAAAGTTCTTGTCACAATAAAGAGCACAAATTCAGCTTATCAGTTCTTACTGATATTAGATATATTTTGTGCTGAAAAGAAGGTTGAGTCGTTTTGTATGGGATATAAAAATTATCTGGCTGCTTTAGAAAACTGAATTACAATAAAAGATCACACCTGATATCAGGAACAGAGAGTTTTTCTAGGAACAGCAAGAACCAGAAACTGCAAGATTCACATATATAAGATGTTGCTTATTTTAACTATTGCTGTTCTTTGATCACACGACAAACAATACATGTACATTAATCTAACTGGACCTTCGTGAAACATTAACTGTAGAATCTTGACAATATTTTCCAGTCCGTGTTCCTAAAGTCAGGCTTAGAGACCTAATCTTCTAAAAGTGATCTAACTTAACCCCTTACATAGGCAACATTTTTTGAAAATGATAAGGTCTCACCATAAAAAGAGTTGTTCTAAGATACGAAGCACTCCTAAGAATCAAAACATCAAAAACTCTTCAAATTGCAAGCAGAAATTTAGCTCTAATTCCATTTGTAGGTGTACAAATGCAAGTGGCTTAGGCATCCAAATAGAAGTAGTTTTCAGGGGTGAAAAGACACAAAATATGAATTTAAGTATTCAGATTGAATATTTGTTCATTGTTAATATCTGACGAATAAATTAATTTTTGTAACAGTTACTTACTGACTACTCTACAGATAAATCCAGCCCATTTGTACTAGATACTTGTCCTCCTACAGGCTATTGATAGATTAAAACTTTTCCTTGGTACATTTAAAAGTTGCCTGTAGAATCTTAGGATAATCTCTTTGGATCTCAAGCTTACACCGCATTTCCCTTGTATGTTCCCACGGTGTTCTCTGACCGACAAGTTTCTTATGATTCAATTACTGAAGTTTTATTCAGGCTCCATTTTTTCCCCCTCAAAACATTTCTGCATTTTTACACAGCAAAACAAGCATCACCATAGTTTGAAGATTCTCCGCACATTTTTGTTTTTGCCTGATTTATCATAAACTATTTAAATTATGTTTTTCCCTCGTCTATGTTCTGAATCACAGCCTACGTCCATCCAGCATGGACAATGCTGTATCAAACGCAGAACTCTTTCTCTTTCCTCCTCTATTTGCTCACCTAATCTCCTTTTCTTCTTTTCTTTTCCCCAAAGTAGTAATGACAGTATCTGCTACATAGTTCCAACAAAAAAGTCCACTGCTACAGAGAATTTAGAAAGATGTGAAAGAAGTCAAAATTATCTCCTAATTTTAGATTACTGAGAGGAGCCATTCATTTGGAATGGTTTCAGTAAAAGTCAAACTAAATCTTAATATTCTTCATTTCTCTGCTTGGAGCAAAAGCCAAACATGTTTTGGAGTCCAAAAGTCTTTCACATCGTTCTCAGATATCTGCAACATGAAAAGTCTTGGAAATTGGTCATTTATCCAATACAATTTTGGAAAGCTTTCCAGCTGACAACTCATTACAGGACTTACAGGACATCAATTATATTCAACTTCAAGATGTTTTACTTACAATCATGTCATAGAGGTAAGATACCTGAATATCTGGGCACACAATAGCAAAACTTTAAATATTTTTAATTAAATCATCCCCTGTCACTAACTTCTTGAAAGTGAGTAACCTTTCATAAAAGGCTTTTAATGGAGATTTTGCTGAACCACTTAAGAAAATGATCTCAGAATGAACACTCGCTATTTCTGTGGCAACCCATCATTTACATGATTACCCAGAAGAGTATTTTAAACATCTCACAGACAGAAGCTGGTAATGTATTCCAAAACAGGAGCATTTTACTGATGGCTGGCAGTGAAGTGCATTGCTTGAGACCCATTTTAACACCTCTGAAAACAAACTTTTCCTGAAATATTGAAACTAGCAACCTTGAAACTCACAAATACATAATGTTCAAAGAATTAAGAACTATTTCTCAGTAGGTTTAGCCAAAAAGCTCTTATCTTACTGTAAAAGTATCAACCTGATAACACACTTCATGCAAAAAAATTAACATCTTTGTCTCATAGCTGTCTTCCATGTTCTCTACAGTAGCTTCAATTTCCAGGTTATTAAAGTATATATCATAAGTGTCAAGTTACAGAGCTGTAGGCACATACAAGTTTTCCTATTATTAGGCTATCCAGAAAAAAAAGTATTAAACGTGGCTTAAAGGCCTTTAAAATCAAATGTGCTTTTCCAGTCATTCAGAGATTTGCTGGCAAAATATTGCTTTACATGCAGCAATTTTCTCCGGTTTTAAACAGAAGTTTTGCATACCCCTTCTCTCAAGAAACTCAACTATTAAAAGCAAAGATAAATAATCAATAACACCTTTTGAGCCCTAAGAAGGTAGAACATTATCTTGAAAGAGCTATAACCCTTAGAACTTGGGAATATCTGAAAGCAGAGAGAACTGCCAAAAATCAGCTTCTGCCTACTAGTTAAATACTAATTTCAATTTTGATTAAGTGGTCAGCCCAAGAAGCACAAAGGAACAAGCATTTTGGAGAATGATTGTAAATTTGAAATCACTTAAACCTAGAAAGGACAAATCAGAAAAATCCCCAAATTTAGTAACTGAGTTGTAAATGATGGTTTCAATGCCCTGGGCATCTGCAGATTTTTTTAATTTTTTTTTAATAAAGAGGAAGACCTAAAGTGTAATTCAAATCCAATAATGAATGAATCTGCGCTCTCAAAGATGAATAGAGAACAAGGAACACAAACAAGTGTATCCAGCTCAAGAAAGGAGGACAAAAAATTTGAAAATCATAAAAAGGTCATGGTAGCACATATTCCTACAAACAAGTTCTGGCTGCCTCCCAGAAATACTTCTACTTCTTTTATGGCTAATACCTTAATCTACCATTTTATCCTAAAATAATAGGGAAAAAAAAAAAAAAAAAAAAAAAAAAAAAAAAAAAAAAACCTTAATTCACTTCCATATAGAAGTTAGTCAAACTATTTATATGTACAAGGATTCTGACTTATTTTTATTTAGCCAGCAAAATCAACAACAGAAGTGGTGTCTGCTGTATCTATTCCACTTCATTTAAACAGTTCACAGAACGAGAGTGTGAGATGCCCTGCTGTTTCTGATTATCAGGATAAGACTAACAGCCATCTTCTGCTTCTGTTGCTCATTTGGAAGCTACAGTCATTCTGGCCAATTGCACTTGAAAAAGGACACAGATTCCTTCAGAAATCTGAAGCATAGTCTACTAGTCTGGATAAGTATACTTCCCAAGAGTTGACGGATCCAACCAAAACAATCATAATTTGCTGCACAGCAATAGAAAGTTTTAGACTTCTTCAGTAATCAGCACATCACACCTTAAGTTGAAAATAAACATTTGACTTCTGCTTCAGTATCTTTTGTACACTTTACCAAGCAACACAATAATGGATTGCGTGTCCTCAGTAACTTCATGTGTTTTCTTCTTGCTCTCCAGTTTTAATTCCTTGGTTGTACCTGTTTTACCAAGAAGACCTAGAAAGATGTGCTTTTTAAACAAGACTGAATAGATTTCTAGTAAGCATATCATAAAGTTAATTTTTCTTTTTTTAGATTGCTTCTTAATGCTGATGAACTAAAAACAAAAAAAGGGAAACTCCCTTACCCCCTGCCCAAAACAACTGAGTTACAAAGCACATCTCATTCCATAAAACTGTCACCCAAACACTGGATAAAACATCCACCTTAGTCACTTCATAACAGCTAACAAAATTTGATTTTGGTTAAATTTTTGACACTAGATATTTGATGTCAGCTAATCAAATTTTGATACTGGTTTCTTGAATATTAACTTTGATGGAAAGAAAAATATACAGCAAATTTACTTTAGTGAATTAAAAATAGCATTGTTACATTCTTTAAATGAAGTTTGCTCTATATGCTTGATTTGACTACATTTTATACTAATGTAATATTTCAACACCGTATTTCTTTTTTTATAACAGAACTTGTAGTTAAGAGCATAAAAGTGATTAGAATGAAATTTCACGTGGTGGTCTGAAGAAAACTATTAGGCTCTTGCTGTATCTAGTAATTTTTTTTCTTTCTTTCCTTACATTTCAATAGAAGTAGCCTTTAATGGACAAAAATGTTCTCAGGTTAAAATTATTTTTTTTCCTGCTGAAGAAAAATGATTCTCATGGACAGCAATAAAAAGGTTCCCTCCATAAATTAAAGGTAGCCTCAAGCCAACATCATGTACCATAAATACCAAATGAGAATACTAACTGTCAAGTACTAGATGTCTTCATGTCTTAATCTATGGTTACTTGCCTTAAGGTTGCATGTCCAGTGTTTTACAATCCATGTTACAAGGCTACAATAACGGCTTTATGAACAGACTTTTAGTTCTTGATGGCACACTGAATTTGGAAGGAATTGCTATCCAGTTGTTATGTAAATCCAGGCAATACTGCATGTCAGGGTTTGTCAACATTATTTTGACTCTGTGTTCAGGAAGCTAAATTAAATCAAGGATATTTTTTAATGAATTAGTGTTTAATTGACACTTTTTTATTATTATTATTAAATTTGTAGGGCCATGTTTTCCTGGTTTTTAGAAACTGAGACTGATGCCATTTCTCTAAAGAAGTTAAACTGAAGGAGCAGCAAAAGATTAAACAAGCTTGCCTTTATTGGACCTTGCCTGTGAAATATTTCTGTGCATCACTACAACCGTATGAATGGAAAACCAACTCAGTCATGCCCTCTTGATTGATTTTTATCTCCTGAGAGCTACAGATTATATTTTAGTTATCATAAGTCCCTTCATTCTTCCTTGCTGACAGCAGGACAGTTTGTGTAATCAATTCTCTTTTCTTTAGATCTAGTACAGCTGCCTTACAATGAACAAGACTTAGGCTTCTTTCTATATACTTCTTTCTACTATCAAAAGTATTCCTGACTTTAGTTTTTCACTTCTCACACAGAGTTCAAAGAAAGAAAAGTCATGGCATGAAATGAGAATTGGAGAATTAATTTCCAACAGTGAGTAATAATAAATTAAAGTATACAATTAAATTGTATTATGACTTAAAATATATTTCCACAGCAATGACAGAAAAGAACCTGCAGGCAGTAATTCCAGTACTTACCCCAATGCCTTACTTTTTAGTACAGAGTGCTACCTTTGCTTCTTTTTTCCTGTACTTTTTCGAATTCCCTCACCTGAATGCTTCCCAACAATATGCCACAATTACAGCTACTGCATCGTGCTCCATTTCACTTCTGGCAACACGACAGCTGCAGTCTCTTTCTGTGAAGCCAACCTGATTATCTTCTCAATTCCCTGAATCTTTAAGGATTAACAGCAGAACTTTCTAATTAGCCCCTCTCCTCATTATTGTTTGACATCTCCCCTTGCATAACTGTGACATCTCTTCTTTGCTAGGCATTCTAAAATCAACTGCTTTCTCAGTCCTGTACCTGTTTTTTCTGTGTATTTAGGATCTACCCTTGAACAATGCTAAACATACTACTGTATCTATATGCATACAGAGTTCTGTGTCAGGGTATCTGTCATAGTGATAAAGAAATTAACTTCAAATGGCAGAATCATGAAAGGGTTATGCAGGCCATCTCAAACCAAATTTCAGTATTCTCTATGTAAACTGAAAGATCTGAAAATAATTTTGAAAAATCAGATTAGATAGATCTTAGGGGCAGATCAACGTGGTCTCTAGGAAGGACTTTTTCTTAACAAAAAGTTTATTGTACTTTTAAATACTTAAACAGCTTAAGCTTATTCTTCTGTATATCCTTTCAATTGATGAGGTGCTTCAACTCCTCAATTACATGACGTTCTTAGTGTATCCAGATGTGCCATTTCTTTTGGCTAGACCACTTGGCACACTCTCTTGTACTTTCACATCAAATAGAAAGAAATTCTTCTCTATTTTAATTTGTTTTGAGTTTACTCCTTTGATAAAGCAATCAAATGATACAGCAATCAATGGCTGTAATTGACCAAGGGTGGGAAAATGGAGGTAATGAAGATGAATCATGACATCTGTTATTCTTCCATGTAGTTATGAGAGAACTTTTGGAAGCATAATTGAATGACCCTTAGATAGACTGATTCTTCAGCATGTCTAATTAAATGTTTATTAAGCTCATCAATAAGCATGTGGATTTATAATAAATAAGCAACCTATTAAAGTATCCTTAGATATTAGCATCCGTAACCTCTTTCCTGCTTTCCTTTTATTTAAGATAGATGAGCTTCTGAGGTAAAAACAGGAATTCTATTGATATTAGGAAGAAGTTTAATCTATCTGGCTTCCCCTGGACCCATTTTGTGTGTTCAGGAAAACAGGAGTCACTGTCTGCTTGGTAGGCAGGCCGGTTGCTGCTGACAACAGCACAGTACTGCTGCTAAGAGAAGCCAGGATCCACGAATCCAGTTATTCAGCTGTGCCTGAATGGCTGATGACTGCGTATGTATGGTCTTAAAGAACATTTAATGTTTGATTTGATAAAGTCATTCTACTTTTACTTATGTCTGGAACCATGTGGAACTCTAACAAACTGATTTAACCTAGGCAGATCTATTTCAGCTTCAAGGCATTTTTATGACTTTGGAAGCAAAGTGATGTTTGTTCTTCTATTTCAGTGCCCCAAAAGTTATAGTTCAGTTCAGGGCTGGGGAGACAGGAAAGGGAAAGGAAGAGGAGAGGAGAAAAGAAGTGAGACCTGAGGTCTGAATTATCCAGTTTAACTGTAATTTCTGTAACATGGCTGTTGTCACCAAGTCCTTTAATGGAAGGATAACCTGAACTGTTCAAGCAAACAATTCTTGTTTGAATTAATATTTTTAGTTCTTTCACAACTATTTTGACTATATTTTTGGATGTGTCTCTATTTCAAATTTTCTGCTTTCTGGAACAGAAAATGATAAAACACTTTAGTACGAGCCTTTCAGTTGAAAAAATTAACAAACTTGACTTCATCAGAATTAACAGGGTGGGAGAAGTGAAGCAATGAGCTATAGTTTTAGTGGCCCTCCTCCACATTAGCACTGCCAGCTTTGCTTATTTCTGATCTTGAAAGTGACCATTTGAGAGTGCCTTACAACTGCACATATTCCTGAAAGTTTTCCTCAGCTATCCTCATTATGTAGCTAGAACAGCTAGGCTCTTCATCATTTAAAGTCCCCTGCTATCTCAGAGATAGCATATATCTGAAAAATTGCAGGCCAAAAGATACCGCTCCAGCTTTGTGCAAGTATATTCTATTGTTGCTTGAAGGTAAACGAAATGACAGAAAAAAAGAAACCCTTTTTTTCCTCCCCAGTTAGTTCTTGGCCATATTCTGAACTCACCTTTAATAATATCAAGAATTCAAAAAATTCAAAATGGAGCATTTGTTTTACAGTCCCGTATGTATTTTTCACACCTACATTTGTTTCACAAAAGGAAAGTTGTAATAAAATAAATACTCTTTTAAGCTTAACTACTGTACATTGCCACAACTGTATAATGCTGAGAAGTTCAGGTAGGGCATTGAGAATATAGAATCACCTGATCTAAGCAAGTCTTTTGTGAAAATACTGGTGAAGGCACTTGAGGAAGTAATTTGGCAGTGGTCAGGTACAAAAACTTAGAATAATCATCAAATAGCTGTAGGTAATCCACAGATTTTACTTATGCTCTCATCAAGCTGGTATGCTGGTGGCATAGAATGTTATGTCAAAATGAGAGTCCATTATAGTAAGACAAATCCTACAGTACTTTAAATGCAAGAACCATCGTACGACATGTAATATCAGAGTCAGCATCAACATCTCACCTTTTCAGGCTTGCTGCTGAAAACTTGCTCAGTAAGGTAGAGTTGCAGCTGCATGATCCAGTTGCTATCAAGGAAAACTGTTACATTGACTCTAAGAATCATCCAAGAAAGCACCTGAAAGGGGATAAGAAATCATTGCAATATCCACTCGTTGGGGAGAGGGGAGAAAAAAAGTTAATATTTAAATTCGTATGCATCACTAGCTTAGAATAAACTATACAGGGAAGAAGACAATCCAAAAGAAGGTTTTGCGCTTAGTTTAATTCAACAGCCCTAGTTTTCTTTCATATTGTTTTCCAGCTTCCAGTATAACTGCTAGAAAAACATTTCCTAGGTAAGGGTGATGGTTTGGCTTTGGGGTTTCAAAGTAGCAGTAGCAGCAGGCATACATACCACCTTAATACAAAGGATTCTAGAGTCCTCTCAACAAAGAAAAAGCTTAAGCATGATTTAATACTCTCCCTTTCCACTTTTGTGAAATTCCTATGGAAAAAAACCCGAGGAACAAAAAAATGGAAGTTTTCAGTATCTTCACCGGAACCATGTTAAGAGACAGTATAGCACTCAAAGTTCAAAACTGACTTGCTACCCCTAAACACATCAACAACTGTTCTCTACTGTGGTCCCTACCAAAATGTAAATTAATTTTTAGTAAAAACTACACTAAATAGTTCCTCTCTCTCTTGATGATCAAACACACAGATTTTCTATCTGGAAATATTACTCCTCTAGTCTCTTCCTAGTTTTACCTTTATAATTGTGCTCACCCTACTTCGTAAGTTGTTCATAATCACCTGAAGAACCCTGTATGAACACCGCGATTAGAGATGCCTTCCTGAAAGCCTGCTGTAATTGTTTCACTGTATCTTTTGCTTCATCTTTGTGGTGCTTTGCTTTTGGTTAGTAACATAGCATTAAAAGTCCTGACTTAGATTCTTTTAAGTAGCTTCAGAACACTGGAGGGAGATCCGGTGGTGGGGAGGGGGGGCGTGACATGGTTTTCAGACCTTACTCTAAAACCACGATAGCAATAGCATTACTTATTTTTCCTCAATAAGCCCCTAACACTGCCGAAGAACGGCAGAACCTTAGATTCTTGTTGAAAAACAAAACCGGAAAACGGTCAAAGGCCTGAAAATTCCTCACAGAAAGCGAGACGTGCCAGCACCCACTGACAACATACCAGCGAAGGGCAACCGCGGCACCAAGAAACGCCCGGCAGGGAGAAGCGCCGCGCGGCCCTGAGGCAGCAGCAGACCGTTGGTGCCTCAGCCCGCCCCGCCCCGCGCTCGCGCCGTAAGCCGCAGCACTACAACTCCCGGCAGCCCCCGGGAGCAGAGCGGGGCCGCCTGGGAAGCGCGCTCCTCCCCGCCCCTCCAGCTCGGCCGCCGCCCGCGGGCCGGGCCCCCGCCCGGGGCGGGGCGGCCACGGCGCGGCGCGGCGGGGGGCGGCACGGCCGTGCCGCGCCCAGGGGCGGGGAGCGCGGAGCCGGCCCCGCCCGCGGCGCTCCGTGGAGCTGTTCAGCGCCCAGGTGCTGAGTCTCGCCCCGGCACACGGAGGCTCCGGCGGCAGCGGCGCTCCCTTCCCACCGCTCCCCCGGGCGGCGATGGCTCCGGCGCCCAGCCGCCCCCTCCGGGCACTGTGAGCGCCCGGCCCAGCCCCCGGCGTGGATGCAGCAGCTCCAGGCGCTCCAGACACCGCGGGGGGACGTGGCAGGTAAAGCCCGGTAAAGCCTCCCCGGCCTCTCCCTGCCCACCCCGGGGGCTCCCGCCGGCTCGAGCGCCCGAGGCGAAGGCAGGCGCGAGGCGGCTGGCAGGGAGCGATCACCACGGGGAACAAAGCGGCGCAGTGCATATGCTTTAAGTACTTTCGTTATTTGATTTCCAGCGGGTGGGGAAGGGAAGAGGCAGATGGCTTTTTCAATTGCAAAAATCTGTGCTTAGCTATATAAAGAATGAAATGCCTTGTCTTACAAATCTTTAAATGTATTAATCTGCTCTTGGAATACATGCTCACAGCAGATAAGTCTCGTGGTTCAGCAGTGGGAAAAAATAAAGGCAATATTTGTCATGCAGGTAGTGCTATAGCCAAGACTGCAAAATGGTTTCCTTGAGTACCCTCCTTAGCTCTAGTGCCTTCATGAATTTTGCACAGACTAATTTCTTATTTTTGTGTGGACTTCTAGCCACAAAGAGCTGGGGCAAGCAGCAGAAGGCTCAAAGCACACCAGCATATAAAATCCCTGCAAATAGGTGTCAGAAAAGCAAGGAAGAAATTTCAATATATTTAAGGCCAAATGACAAGTTACATCCTACATGAATTCATTTACAGCCAACCATTGTGCTGCTATGCCTGATGCTTCAGGCTTCCTCTTAGTGTTGGGTGATGAGCAGGGAAATGAGCATGCATATTAGACATGCATAATCAAGCAGCAAGTGTTCAACTGTTTGCATTATAGATGCTTCTGTTGTAAAAGGGATGTCAGTCTCTTGATAGTTAAGAAATTCATCTTCTACCCTGGAGAGAATAGGTGATGGCTGTACTTATTTGTGTTGATATGTGTTGATTTACAATTTCTCAGAGTGGAAGGGGGAGGGAGAAACAGAAAAAGAAAAACTCAGCACTTTTGTTGGATGTAGACAGTGAGAATTAAGTTTAACCTAGGAGAGTGCATGCAGCCAGACAAAGAGCTCCGATTCTGTACCAATAATCAGCAAGAAACCAGAGAACCAAACTAAGTACAAAATTGCTTCCTCTAGAGAACTAAATGTAATCCAATTAGGATACTCTTTACATCTTCTCTCACTTACATTGAGAGAATTTCTTTGTGTGCAAGGCATCCCCCTCTCCTTATGTATTAAACTAAAACAGAAAAGGAGTGACTGGAGTCAGTATGCCTTAAGCAAGCTGAGACTCACTTCACTTCTCATGCTCTAGTCTGGGTAGAAATATTAATACTTCTATTTCTCTTCACAGAATTAACCTTTTGGTACTAAAAATTAAGGTCCGTGCATCTAATTCAACTCTATGAGGAAAAGATGCATTTGATTTGTCTATTTGTTACATAGGCTGGCGTTTGTGCTTTATTGTAACAGAAGCAAGTTGAACAGCTTGGATACCATCTCACAGTCCTTGCACACCCCACTGTCCCTCCACTGGGAACCTTGGACATCAGGCCCCTAGAAGTAGCCTTTTAAAAATAAAGTTAATATTGTAATAGCATGACAAAAATGAAATCAACTGATTTGTGCATATGACTATACGCAAGGCAAGCTTTTTCCAGCAGAAATACAATTCCTGATGTGATTCTTAGTCTGCGTAAGATAGAAGCCTCAGAGTGTGCAGTCAGCTATGCTATTTAAGCCATGCTATGGAATTTTTTCCCCCACAGGGAGCAAATACTATAGAGTGACAAGTCAACCATTTTGCTCTCTGCACATCTAGCTGTTTAGTGATAACCACAGCATCCACTACCTAAACAAGTCTGAATATCCAGCTGTGGAAGTTTCCTTCTAATTTAAGAGAACACCATTAAATCTTAAAATAGGTCCTCATTTTTGGGCAGGAATGAAAAAGTCTTAATGTTAGAAAGGCACTGTAGACATTCCAGTTGTATTTTCAGTTGCTGCTGCCTGCAATAGCCCTCAAGGAGCCACTAAAAGAGCAGGACAGCTAAGCCTCCAGCATGCTCTGACCACACCCCTACACTGCCATAATTCATAAACAGACTCTGTGCTGGCTGCCACATTCATATTTTACCTGGTCAGTCAGGACAAAGACAAAGCTGCTTTATGCTAATGAAGTCAGTTCAGCACGCTTTTAGTCAGTGAGCTGGTCTTCCCTAAAGATTTTATAACTCAGGTCTCTTACTTAGTGTCTCTTATGTTGCTCATGCTAGAGGCTACTGCAAATATTTTATGCTAATTATTTACACTTCAGCTTGGGCAACAAACAATCAGTTTTTGCCTGATGTCAGTCCACTGTGACTTACCTTGTCCAGGTACCATGCATTCAGCACAGTACAGCAAGTTAAGTCACAAGCTCTTCATGAAAATGTTTAAATAAACCTCTATACTGTACTGAAGTCACAGAAATATTTCCATTACATTAAAAGCCTTGTTTTCAAACTTGGACTTATGCAAAAAGTGACCTGGAAATATTTTAGAGCCACTGTTATGATCACACTACAAAGCAATGGAATAAGTTAAGATGCAGTATCCTTATAAGCACAATCAATATAAAAATGTTCTAGCTAAAAAAAAAAAAAAAAAAACAGGTGCTATGTAAAGCAGAGACTAGTGTTCCCTAGCTGCTAGGTGTATGAAGGTGAGTGAAAAGACATACCCTGTGCTACCATAGAAATCTTGATTAACATCCTGTTCTGTTCCTTGGACTGGGGATGAGATAGCCTATGTACTTTACTCCAAGAAAAAACCTTTATGCATAGTGTCACTTTTCTGCTCAAGTTTTTAAGCAGTGCACAACATTAACTAGATCTTGCTTATCATAAGCATCCTTAATTTATTAGTATGATACCGCCAACTCTACCCTTCAAAGACACTTAAGTATGCACACTGCAATAAACAGTTACTGAGAAGTGCTTCCTCCAGCAAGAGGGGGCCTGTTAGCTTAAAAGGAGTAATCCTAGTCACTTGCTCCAAGTGACAAGCAATGTTCTCAGTTTTTGAAGGTATGGTTCCTAACTTGAGGACCTGAATTTTAAGCATTTGTGCATGTTCTCCATAACACTCAAAAGTAAACAGAAGAAAATTATAACAATCATGCTTGCAGAGGGGCTATAATCATGCACTTTTATGTACCAGAGGTCCACGTCACTGTAAGACTTGGAAAATGCTAGATTACAGTTGAATTGTGTCATTGTTGTAAGGCAACAGTCCATAATTTGAACTGACAATGTAATGTTGACAGTTTGTGCAGAAATTTATCTCCATTTTATTTTCAAAAATTAGCTTCTGGGAAACTTAGTTTGGAGACAGTATCCCTGTAGAATGGCAACGAATACAAGACTTCCTCTTGACTAAACTCTACTCAGCTTTGTTTCTAGTGGTTGGGGTGAGGATAAGGGCAGGGAGAGGATGGGATTGAGGGGAAGTCCTGTACTTAAGGCTCTAGTTATCCATCAGGAAGTCTTGGCTTAGTTATGCAAATACTGTCCTTTGGCTATTCCATCAGGGTCAATTACTCAGCTTTTACTCTAAGCAGGCAGAATACTTCCATTCCTTAATGAAGTAACCAGCAGACATCCTCTTAACCTAAGCCAAAGCAGGCACAAGCACCTTCATCATTACAAACAGCAGGTCTGGAAGTGAGAGGGATACTAGAGTCTCTCAGCTATGAATCTTGTGCTACAAGTCTGAGGTTTAGCAAGTATATTTAAAAAAAATTCTAAGTATACTGTGTGAGCTGACCTAACTCTTCAATGGGAGTGGATACCTGGCAGCATGCCTGTTGTTCCTGTCTGTGTGATTACTTCCTCTGGCTGTCAGACTACTAGGCTTCATGTTAAGTTTTGACTCACCCACTGTTCTGTAGATAGTATGTAAGATGTGCCTGAATTAATATCTAGTTGTGAAGGAAAAAAAAAATGGACAAAAACTTACTCTGTAGTTTTTCCCCACAGTTTCTCACTCCTGTTTTGAGATTTATCTGAGGCAGTCAAAAAGTTAAAGAAGTTTATCCAGCTCTTGCTGCTTCTCCTCAAACAATGCAGCTTGACAAAACATGCAGATAAAGCCACCTGAAGTACCCCATATGAAACAGAGGGCCAAACCTTTTAGGAATTCTGAAACAGCCAGAATTCCTATTACCTCCAGCTTAAGTTGGGTACACAGCAATCTTTAGATTTCTGTCTAAAATATCTCAGATAATACAAAACAAGCAGAAACATTACAGAAACAAGACATCTATGCAGAACCTGTTTTCCATCCTTAAAAAAAGTTTAGCCTCAGTTTTATGCCTATAGACACTATATAGATTTTGATGTAGGGAACAAGAACTGACATGGGTTGAATATCTTTGCTTTAGAAGAGCATTTGCAGCATCCCAAATACAGAGCAGGTAAACAAGCTGGCATTCAAAAATTGGAAACAATTCTAAGTGGTGTTCTGTTAACACTTCCAGAGAATCTGATAAAACTTACACTTTAAGGACTAGCATGTGACCTATAACAGTTCAACTAAATAAGATCTCACAAGACTTGACTAAGTTCTATTTAGTTCTGAGATCATTCAAAACGTTCTTTGAATAATTAAAAGCATCTATTTACTCCATGAATAGATTACCAGAGAATGGGTTACAATTAGACAACATAAGCCAAGAGGTACTTCATATTGAACTCAGGCTCAGACTTAAATCAGTCTTACGGGGGGGGGGAGGGGGAAGAAGGGGGAAAAACACACACAAAAAACCCCCCCACCAAACACACAAGATGTGCTATGAGCTAATTGAAGCTTCATAGAGCACATCATGACCATTGTTCTGGTTAGCTGAGGGCTGTCTTAAATAATACACCTAGCGAAGAAGTTTAACAGGTGTTTATAATACAATTCCAGAAACCCCTGTTCTCTTGCTCACTAGAAGGTACTGATTTGAACAGTATTCTGTTACTATTATAATATTTCAAAGCTTAAGCATATACACCTCCTTAAATCTCAGAACTGAGCTAAATTAAAGACAAGTATTTTTTGGGGGGCTATTTAAGTCTTCTGTCAGCTACCCTAACTCAACTACAATCTATTTAGATATTAACAATACTAAAAAATAACCTACAAACTGGCAAGCCATATCTGTCACTCAGAAGTATGCTAGCTTTAATTTATTTTTAAGAACTGCATCAGGGAGAAGAGATAGAAAAACAAATCAAATCTTAACTTCAGAAAGTCAAGAGAGGGACAGATGGAATCTGGTGATTCTAGAAGACTAGTGCTGCTATAAAGATTGTATTAGAAATTGGCACACTTTTCTCATGCTGCATATAATCAGGTTTGCTTCCAAACTTTGGAGTTCAGAATCAAGTCTTACTTGCCTCTTTGGTTTTTAGCTGTCAGTGGAAAAAGATTAGGGTTTCTTTGATGAAAAGAAAACATCATGAAGAAGTAGGAGATAAGATGTAGCAGTAGAAGAGAGAAACAGAAGTTAGGCAAGGAAGAGGAAATCTACAGAGCGCTAGATGACGCTTGTCATGTCTTGGCTTAGAAATTGAAGACAACATAAAGGAGAAGCAGCAATGTCAGGGTCAAACAGCAATGCAGGACTCTTTCTATAGAGACAAATCAGGACAGAATGCAGGTCAAATATAATGTTAGATTTACGAGGATTTAAATTTAGATTTAAAACCCACATACAGTCCAGAATGAGTATTAAGACTCCTTACTTGGTATTCTACTACGCCATGTACTTACGCAGACAGTGTCTGACCACTTATCACCAATCTCTAGAATACAGACATCTGCAGAGAATTTGAAATCTCTTTAAGGCATACCAGCACATGACAGCTAGGGCAGGAAGTGAAAAAAAATCCATTCAGATGGAGCTTTGCTACATTTAACTAGGAAAAAAAAAAAAAAAAAAAGGTATTTAACCTGGTAGGCTGTTTTGAATGCTGCTACCTACGTGTACTTGTTATCCTTACTTTACATCTCACCATAGACAGGCCATCAACAGAAAAGTACTTATTTATACTTTGCATCAAAATAACCTGTTAACTTCAAATTAATGAAATTTAATATTTTTACTGTGCTTTCATTTAATTCAACATTGCCATTTTGCAAGAGCTGCTGTTCAATTATCAGCTTTTCAAAATAGACCTTCACATCACTACTGAAGCCACTAATCATGTCATAAATTATGCTAGCCTTTACTACCTCTTCAATTATTTGTCTATTTGATCAGAAATAGGACTGATCAATGCTGTCATTCTGGACAAAGTCTGGTTCACTGAGCAGGCAATGAATTTAAGGTCCACAGTTTTCCAACCAAGCCACTTGCTGTGTTACCTGGGGTAAGACACTTCAAAAGCCCCTCTAACTACTCAGTCTTGCCAGATTTATTTTACTCCTGTTGACATCACAAGTCCTCAGCTGTCCCAAGGGTTCAGCCTGGGAGAGCCTTATGTCTTGAGATAAGGAAGTGGTAGGTTAAGTCATGAATCTACTGTATTATTGGACTGCTGCTCCCAGTCCTTTCCTGCTGGGAAGGCCTTTATAGGGAAGTGTATATTAGTGTCAAGACTAACCATATTAATTCCTCTAACTGGCAGTAACATTGGTCAATAGTTTGCTCTACTGACACCAAATAATCATTGATCAAGTGACTGTTCCTTTACAACAAGTAAATCTGCTTTTTCCATATTTTTTAAGGACACTTAGTATCACATCTAATATGCCAAAATAAGCCTCACAAAGCTTATCTGTCAAGGAAACTTCCAAAGAAGAGTAGTTCAGAGCTTTACTGCTGTTGTATTTCTGTATCTGGAGAGAAGTTTCAGTTGCTTTGAAGCTGATTTCACATGGAGCCAGAAACCCTAGGATAAGTGAAACAGATTTCTGATCAAGATGCAGCTGTCAGTACCACAACATGTGCAGTTTCTAATTTCAAGGCACAGTAAATTCATAGTCTCACAGTAAATTCTAGTGCTGGAGAACAGCTAGCAGCTTGTCAGCATAGTTTTGGTTTTGCACCAGTGACAGTAATGTTTGACCCATATATAGGAACTGATCCACTTTTGAAGTTTTGAAAGTGGATGTAAATCTTGGAAGAGCCAGGTCAAATTTCAGTTTTGTGCATTGCCTGAACTTCTCATCTTCGCTAGTTCTAAAGATGATAAAAACCCAGAAGCCAAAAGTTCTCAATATTTGATGGTCATTAGGGTATATATTCCGCATATACTGGTAGTCTCCAACACCACTTTCTCATAAAAATAAAAAGATAGTTTGAAAAGCAATCATTCTGTGGTTGCTGGTCTTCAAAATGCCTCTTTGAAAATCATATATTGTACCTTTTAAAGTAGGAAGTAGTTTTTTTTTTCTCCTTTCACTTTAATCATCTAATGCTAACAGTCTTTCACCTAATTAACAACATTTCAATGGCAAAAGAATGCAAAGATTCTTCAACATCTAAATTGTGTTTCTGGACACTATTGCTCACCATTGTTGTACAGGACTTTATTCTTAAAGAGCCAGTCACTGAAGTGTCACTGTGGAAATGGAACAATATAAAAGGCTCAGTGTTTGTGTACACTGTTACTGCAAGTGTAGTGAAGCTGCACATTTTTTTTGTAGTTCCCTATGCACAATCAGGCTACTGTCGTAATAGTCAATTTTTTGAACTTTATACTGCACAAATACCATAAGGGCCTGTATGACAATATGCTGTATTGTATGTAGGAGAGTTGGTTATCATGTATTTTACCAAATTATGTATGTATCTGAGTACTGCATCCATGTCCAGAGTCAGTTATGTATTTGACACAAAGAAAAATCACTTGATAAAAAACAAAACAATGAATTCATGTTTTGCTTGAGATTACAAATGAGAACTATACAGTGTCCAGACCACTCACTACTAAGGTGGGTTCTCTACCCATCTTAGTAATTGTCAGTTACAAGCACAGATTATGGAGAGCTTCTTATCACCTCATATCTGCATAAACAAATGTTTACTCTTCCAGGTCTATATGCAAGCTTGAGTTGTTCACTAATCTTCAACTCTAAGATTTTTCCAAAACAACTCATGTTTTCAAGAACTCTAACTATTTATGAAGACTTCCATGATGTTTGCAGCAGATAAGTTTTGACTTTTCCATACAAGCTGCTCAATAGCAATTGTAAACACTGAACTGACTGCAAACTTACTATTAAAGAACATGAAACTTTGCAGGTATTATATATCCAAGTACTGAACCAGAAACCAAAACGGCTCATGTTAAAATAAACTGCTGTTTTATAGAACATGCAAGTTCAGATTCAGAGAGCTTGTATATACAACTAGATACTAGCACGTTGTTTTGGACATGCATTTATAGTACCGAATGCTTAATGAAAATCTCATTTTTCTAGATGTGGTAAGTCACATGAAATTGCTCCCATGATAAAAATTCATGAACTACATGAAAAATTCTTACACTTCAACTAGAGCTTTGCAATAGCTTCTCAGTCACAGGACTGCTACTAAACATTTTTGTCAATTCCAATGAATCATCTAGGAAACTCCAACTCATTGGAGTTTTCCATTTCATTAAGAATGGTGATACAGATACTAAAATCTGTTGAGGCAAACCCATCATTTTGTTCTTTCACATCTGTATTGTGTTTCAGGTATGGCAGAAGTTGGATTTTACCCCAAGTCTGTGTACCCTTTATTCTAAGCAGCTATTCACTTTCATGATTTGCTTTAATTCCCTCTTTGCTGAAAGAATTACTATTGTTACTATTCCTTCGACTCAAACACTGGTAAAGCTATGCTGGAAAGGGAGGTAAAAATCCCTAAACTCTATTAGGATTAACTGCAGAGAGACTAGTAGAAGGATTCCTTATCACAATCCTCAGGAAATAGTAGCAGTTGCTTCTTCCTGTGCTGAGCAATCACAGAATGGAGGAAATGGAGTTTAAGCCATGCCTCGGAAGAAATCTACTATTTCAAAGCATTTAGCAGCTCAGTTGAAGGGCTGCAGCTTTCTATATAGATTACTGCACAGTTGTATTGCTAAAAAGAAGCATTTAGTGCTGGTGTCAAAAACAATGAGAAGTTCCCTCTCGGTGAAGGGTAACTAGTGAAACGAAGATATAACAGTCAACATGCCCTGAAACACTTCAGAGCTCAGAGACTGGAAGTAAAACAATTTAGATCCTGACTCCTCAGCACAGTTGCTTACTTCTGTGAAGTCAATGCAGCATTGCTGTACAAAGCAGAGATCAGAGTTTCACAGCAGTTTTTACAATAAGTGCCTAATCCAGCACAGTACTCAACTCCATGAATGGCTCTACTGGCAGAAAGACAATATAAGAAAAGTCTAGAAAATAGGACATAAGGAAGATCCTGTTTTTCTAAACAAACTGGTAGAAATCAGTGAAAATAAGTTTCAATCATTTAATATTTCTGCATGGACTGCAATATGGTAGCAACCTTATTCAAAGGCATAAAGTATATTACAATACTTAATTGTCACTGGAGTATCCTGTAGTCCACATATGTATTCCTCCTCATCTCAGTCATCATGGTGCAATCCCTCAGAGCCTTTTTCAGAGAAAGAAACACTGACAGTGCTTATAGCTCATCCTTGTACTCAAGGATGTATGTTTGGCCATATACATGCTGGGGATAGGGATTCTTGCTAGTCAGAGGATATATACATCATAGCTTAAACTCTGTAGAAATGCAAGTTTCACTATTAAAGTTAAAGCTGCAGGCACTCTTCAAACATGCCAAGACATCTCAGGAGTAAAGATGACTGCCTAGTCTAAAAATAGCATTTCATGTTTTCTAGCCCAGGGAAGCCTGTACAGAACCTTTCTCCCAGAAAGGTGGAAAAACTACTGAAAAAGAAAGCCTGTCCTGATAGGGTGCAGCTATATAGATTCTAGATGCTGCCAGGGGATCAGTTATGATAATGTTCCTTTGAAAGAATGATTTACTGTAGAAATGAAGTTGGCTACTACAGACTGGCAAACTTAACTGCAGCTCTATATTGCTGTAAATGTACGGGGAGATTTTGGGTATGCACTAAATTTATCATTTCAGCTTCTGTTAAGCTAGTATCTTCAGATAAGAAGAAAAGGAATAGATTATTGGAGCTCTTTACAAGCCAAAGCAGCCTTCTGATCACTTCATCCACCAGATTCAACTTAACATCTTCTTCAAGTAGTTCGCAAGGATACCATAGCATCTAAGGTATGCAAGGGAAAAATGCAGTCACAGCATTAACTACTTCAATGAGCAAAAGTATATTGAAACCTTCACTGAAGATTTACCTCTGACAACTAAACCTGATGTACAGATTTGGCATTAATAACCTCCTGCCTTTCCCTTCCTATGAAAAAAGGCCATAGAACACAAGAGCCAACCAATAGGTGCTGAATAATGCCTCAGCAGATCAATACATCAGCGTGAAATAAGCATTACCATACATAGGTAAGTGTGTGAACATTTACTATATTGACTTTGAGACCGAGTCTCTACAAGTCACTTACTACAAAGATGAAGACTTCATCTCTGCCAGCAGATTTGATGGACAATTTCATTATTTCACAATGGGACAGTCCTTCAAGTTTAGGTTATACACCAACCTTACAGGTCTTGCACACCAAGTAACTCTCCTAAAGACAATCTAAGCATAGTCATAAAAAACATGGCCAAATATTCTCACAGATCTTAATGGTTTTCACTATTATTTTCCTCACACAAAGAAATTTGAAGTGTCACAGCAAAGAGGGTAAGAGAAGTCTCAGGTTAACTGTGTAAAATAACTATTTCCATTCGCTTCTTTATCTGGTGGTCTGTCAGCAGCTCCCAGATGTCTACAACTCTTAGAAAAGGATCCATAACATTCACAAAAGAAGCCCTCCTCTAAGCAATCTCATTTGCAGATTTATGCATTTCTTTCCCAGAGAAGCTAGGAAAACCCTGACAGATTGAAGAGCCAGTAGATAGCTTCAGCCTTGGAAAGGCTGCACATTAACTCTATGTCAAGCAGAGATTACAGCTCTGATTTCATAATCTGCCTTTCAAGAGCTACTTTAGATAATACTGCAGAGCCCAGCTCCAGTTTTCTTCATTCAGAATCCACTCCCTATACGCTGTCTTAATGTCTTTGCCACAGTACATAAGTTATATCACATAACTCTCCATATTCTGTTCAAAGGAGTGGTTTTCTCTGACTTTCTTATAGAACTGAGTAAACTGAACAGCCTGCCTTTTAAAAAGTGTGAAGACTAACACAAACATCACTTTTTAGGGCCTATTATATTAGAATGTTGCAGATGAGCACTTCATGTCTTGGCAACTGATAGTGTGACCTACTCAAATGGTTTACCTTATATTCTGAGTTTGCATTTTATTCAAACTGATGCAGCTAAAGCTTCTGCATCTTTCATGCTGAAAATATTAACACAGTGTGAAGTTAAAACTTACAATATGAACCAATGTACTTGCAAAAGTTAACTGTTCTGTTGGCAGAAATTCTCTTTGATTACTGAGGTTGAAAGTTAAATGCTTTAAGTCTTTAAGGCCTAATGATTTTTGGGCACAAGGAATTGAGATTCCTTTTAATAACTAGGGTGCTAAGTAGCAACTAGCTCTTCCATGGCCCACCATATAAATGGTTTGTCTGCTCTTAACGTATCCTTCCAATCACATTCTGGTGAACAGTTTTATTCTTCTGTAAAAAGTTTCCACTGTTTCCAGCACAGTAAGGAACACTGCATTATGCAATAACAGTATTATTCCTCAATCTTCATAGGACAATGCTTAGTTTGAATCTAGGCTACAGGATACAGCACAGTAACAAACTTATTTCACCAGCTTCTGTCTGCAGCCTTCTTAGGTTTGACTACTTGCTCATATTAAAGTGACAAACTTCTTCACTTAACTAGAAGTCAGTTGAAACCAGTTCACAATTGCACAGACCACTGGACAGTCTCAACTATATCAGCTTCAAGATACCTCATCATAAGGCTTTTGATGACTACAGCTGTACTTTGCCAAATGTTGTTCTGGAGAGAGCTTCTGTGGCCTCAAATGCTAGCAACTGTACACCTTCATGTTGGGAACCACTGCCTTTGGGTCAGAAAATTAACTTGCCTGAGAGAAGATAAATTAATTTTTCACCCTTACTCTTCATGCTGCTGTCTTACTCATTTTTACTTTCAGAAAGAGAGTCAAAAAGGCCTGGTCAATGCCAGAAAGGCTACATTGTATAACTTTTAGATAACACTACAGGCTTTTTTATACTACTGCAATTACACTGGCATAAGTTCTATTACCACTAGAGTACTACAGCTTTCACTTCCCAGTCCAGAACACACTAGCCTATTATAAAAATACATCCACTAGTGTGACAAAACCACAAGAAGAGATTTGCTGCCGTGGTTTAGTTAAGCAGCAAACCTTTCCTCATACAGACAGTCCTTCAGAGGTATCAAAGGACAGGTATGCTCGCCAAGAGGTCACAAGCACAGTGGGGAATAAACCCCAAGTTGCCAGTTGCCTGTAAGCACATGCAGTTTTCTTAACATGAAAAAAGAAAATGTATGAGACACCCTTAAGATGACAATCAGCATTCCAGGAGTTTTATTCTCCTGGGACCTTCTTCACGAGGACAATTGGCAGTTACAGATGCTTAGCTGACTGGCATAGGCAGCAAACAATATTTGAATGCAGCCATGAAAGAAGCAGTGAGCTTGAGAAGTGATCAATATACATTATGAAAAGCTGATATGGCTCTGTCTTTATCAAAATTACAATCTGTGTGGCTCATTTCTACCTCTGAAATTTTACTACCACTAAGTAATGGTTTATAGTGCTCTAAGCACTGTCTAAATGAATCTTACATTGTATGTTCTTTATTTATTATGGAAACAGTTTGTTTTATTTTTTGCTTTTGGCAAATTATAAAGGATACTATACATTTGGGGCTTCCAAAAGCAGTTCTCAATCCAGGCCTCACTGGGCTGTAAGCAAATAAAACTTCTCATACAGAGACCCCTAGCTTGTTTAGCAGTATGGCAGCCCCTAAACTGGGAGGCAAATCTATCCTATAATAGGAATACTGCTATAAAGAAATTGTTATCCACATTCTTAATGATAAAGATGCCAGTCTTAAGTTTCTGAGGGGCTATTACCTGGCTTGTGCATTGTGAGAAAGTATTTAGATGGCTTCTCTAGGGATTTTAAAGAATGCCATTACAGGAAAACCATCCTGTTACCATACCATTATGTTCAGCAGCTCATCATTCTGTAATAAAGAAAAATTCTCTCTAACAACTTGGAATTACTGTTTATAGAAACCTTTATTTACACGCTCAATATTGTGTTATTTCCCCATCATTACAATTGCTGTGGTGGGACACAGACAAATCCTGATAAAAGCAGGAAAAAAAACTGTTTGTGCTAAGAAAGATACTAAATCTCATCTTGAAGTGTTATAATAGATTTCCTGCCTCCATATCTTGGGTTGGAAGAATGTTTCTGCAAGACAAAGTCTTTATAACCTAACAGACATTGACATTTAGGTTCTCTTTGATTGACCATGATTGAACTTTTAGAAACAATTTATTTATACTAACATGATTGTTTATTATAAACATTTAGGAATTTTAATAGCTACTCCTCTTACACCTACATTCAAACTACATACAGCACTGCAAGTCAATTTTGAAGAGTTCATGAAGAACTTACCCTTTCAGCTCCCTTTAACCTTAAAAAAAAAAAAAAGAAAAAGAAATCAGGTCTTCTGTACACTGACTTCACTTTACAATTTTGGAGCCAAAGTTTTGCTTTAATGTTCCAAATGAAGAACTCCCACATTTTTATATAGCTTTTTTAAAATTAGAGTATCTACATTTCACCAGGGAAAGAGACACAGATCACTTAACATTTCGAAAAAAAAATTAGATACTACCACAATAGATACAGCACAACAGCATATGCCAGGCAATTAGTGATGAAACTGGACTAGACTGTCCTTCCATTTAAGCATACACTTTCCATGCAGAATTTTACTACTTCAGAAGGAATAAAGTGATAGACAAACAAGTTGAAGTATCTGGATCCAGGAGGAAGCTGTAGAAAGCAACCTTAAATGACAAGGATGGAATAGAAGACTGAAATGCAAGACATTTATGTGCAGCAATTGTTTTAAAAGCTTTTGAATAAAAATAATAATAAAAAACAGCTGATGCTGTACTCACTAGGACTTGCATCTAGTCTGAGAAGAGCAAGCCAAAGAGACAGATGGCTAGTGAAGGAACTGACATTGCAAGAGCTAGAACATTCAGTAGAGAGGAAAAGCAAAAGCTTTATCCATGGAAGAATTGCTGCCAAATGCATAAATGAAATGAGGCGAAGCATGACATTTGAACAGCTTCAGCACATCAGATTTCTAGAGAACTGCAAGCAAAGTATGAGGCCTTAAGACTGGCAGTTAAGTATCACTGCAGAAGCAAAGAGACAACAGAATGAATAAAAGGTCAAGTATTAATTGGAAAAAAAACCCAGCAATTAATTCAAAGACAAATGCTTACAAAGGTGAGTACTGAAAATGCTCAGCAAACATAAGCACCAAAGAGATAACCCATCACCTAGAACTAGTCTGCAAAAATGCTAGCTCCTGTTTTTCAGTACAAAAAGCTGGTGTTAGAAGCTAAATCTGTAGAAAAAGAAAAATTCAGATTTAAAGTCTAAGGAAATGTAAGAATTAAAGGAAATATTTTCCACAATGCTTGTATTTCTCACAGCTACAGATCTACTTCCAGTAAATTCAGACATTCATAACCATAGGGAGGAAAGGAAAGAATATGTGCATATTAAGACTCACCTAGTATTTGGAACTGTTTCCATGTGGTTTCAAATACTGTTAGTATGATTTAGTTATTTCCATACTTGCCAAAAACCTCTGGAAAGTTTAGACATTCTTGAAAATAAACCAATTTAGATAGGGATGCAGACAAGAAGTTTAAGAATCTGATTTTGCATGTAGAGGGAGCTGTGTTGAAGCATCATCAAAACTGATCTCAATAGGTTTTATTAGCACTTGACACCATCATAAGAAAGGTTAGTTCTGACAAAAATGGAGACATATAGTGATACCTGAAACCAGCATCTAAAAAGCCATTTCTATATTGACTAATGGTTAGCAAGTTCACTTTCTTAATACTTGTCCTGTTCTCCATAACTTGCAGAAATGGAGAAAAGCTGCATCCATTTTTTGAATTCTATGAAGCTGCACATGAATTTAATTAGTAAACAAATACACCACAATATATCAGATTTTCATTAAAGGTACTCACGCTATGATAGTAAAACTGTCAAAGGTGTCTAGTTAAAAAGTGATTCCATTTTGAAGATAGCACTTCCAACATTTTAAGTGAGGTTGAGATTTTACCACCAGTGTAGAAGAATAATGGCTGTGACAGGGAAAATAAAGTCCTGTCAAATTTATTACAAAATAAGACTTCTAGTATTCAGATAATTTACTTTCTAAAATACAGAAAGATTTTTAGCACACAGGCCAGGGAGCCTAATTAAAGTTCCTGACTTTTGGATATAGAAAACAGGTTTCAACAAACCACTAATGTAATAAGCATGAAAATCAACATTTGAATGAAAATGTCAGTGCAAGTGATAAAGACTAAATAGACTTACATTTTAGGGGGAAAATAGTACAGGCATCAGAAAAAACATACAAAACTACTACAAATAAGTCACTTTAAAGAGGCAGATAATACAAGTCTTAGTTGGATAAAACTAGTCTCCAAAAGCTACAGAGAGCTTGGCTATCAATGGAAAACCACTTCCACCAAGTGGAAACAGGATGAGAGCCTACTGGTAGTCATTACTTAAAAAAAAAATATATCAGAAAATATACTTTCACAGCTTCTCCCTATCTCTTCAGTCCACATGAAGCTTTTCCTTCCTAGTCTTTCACAGCAGCCCAGTTCTGCAAGGAGGCAGCAGCACCAGGCACCAAAAGTGAGGGGGCAAAAAGTTATCTCTGCTGCAGAAAGACACCAAGAGGGGGCAAGTAACTGAAAAAATAAACAGAAAGCTGAATAATACCATGAGCAGCTCTTCCATAGCCCACAGAGAGTGACCACCTCTCCCATGCAGCACACTTCATGCCAGGCTCACACTCAGGCAATCTTCTTGCTCCAGGCTAGCAGCTCACAAACAAACTAGGCCTTTTGACTTCAGCAAGGAGTACAAGATTTATTCATAATAATCAACTAAAGACACCAAGATAGTTGCACCTTTCCCCTCACTTTAATACAGAGTAAGCTGGGACATTAGGAGTTTGCTGCACAGCACTGGAAAGACATAGGTGAGGTAGAACAAAGCTACACCTCACCAGAGCACTGACATTTTACTTGTCATTAATATTTAATACCCCCAAACAAGTATAACACTTAGAGGAGTAACAGACAGTTTACACTTCACTTGGGGAACCCCAAGCAATGCTTCACCCTTAACCAATGCTAGCAAGGAGGCAGCTGCACAAGAGGAGGCTCTGCCACCCCCCCCCCCCACCTACTGAAGGAAGGGGCCAACACCCACCCCACCCAGCTCCTATCTCCAGGGCATACCTATCAGCTCTCCCAGCTGCAGTCTTCAGGACACCCAATTACGTTAAGCCGGCTTTACGGAAGAAAACAGCCCAGCCGAGCTCCAGCGGCTCTAAGCTCAGCCGGATCCTCGAGGGCGCGAGGAGCGCTCCTCACAAGCCGCCTCACAGCACCAACCACCCCCAGCCCGCTCCCGCCTCTGCCGCCCGGCCGTTATGCAGCCCGCCCTCGCGCCTGGTTGGTGCCTTCCAGCCGTGTCTCCGCCTCTGCTGCCGCGCAGCCAATCAGAGCGGGGGAGCGGGCTCCCCTCTGCCGCACCTGGTGGCAGGCGAGGGCGCCATTACAGCTGCCCGAGGGCAGGTGGGGGCTGCGTCGCGGTGTGGACGTGCTCTCTCCTCGCGAGGGGTAAGCCGGCAGGCGGTCACTAGAAACGGGGCCCTTTCGGTCATGTCTTTTCGTCTTATCAGGCTACCTTTGTAGAAGAAGGAAAATAAAGAGGAAAAAGCAAACCTTTAGGAGGGTAGGACATGGGCTGCCTGAGGGAGAGGCGAAGGAGGGCTTGGAGGCGTGAGGGGAGTCGACGAGCAGGAGGGCTGGGGTCCGCCGTTACTGGGGAAATGGCGCAGATGTAAGTTTGTAAAGCTCCTTTGGTTCTGTTTCTCCACTGTCATCTTTGAAAAATAACCCTGATGGGCAGTGTGGAGTGGAGGTGTTTTGATGGGAGTAGCTTTTAAAAATAGTTAAATGTTTTTATTAAAGTATTTGCTGTTTTGCTAAACAATTAAAATGCTCTTCTAGTGGAGTGATTCTGTAAGCGCTAAGGCTTTGGGGTTTTGTTGGTCTGCAGCTCCTTACATAGCACTGTACGAAGATGTGATTGCTGCAGCCTGGTTCCTGTGCTGAGAGGAGAGGTCTGAAGCTAGAATCAGGGCAGCCCCGGTGCCCGTCTGCCTTGCGCCTCATCAGCGAGCCCTTCTTGCAAAACATGCAGTTAGTCAAGGAGAATAATAGAGAACTACAGGTAACTGAGGCTGACAGGGCAAGATCTTTCTGCTGGATTTACTGAAAAGCGAATGAAGCAAGCACAGTTCTCCTCCAGTTAAATGGCAGAAGAGCAAGTTGGGTAAGCACTCTGATAACTTTGAGAGCTGGGGTGGAGCACGTATCTGGTGTGGGTCATGAGACTCTGTCAGGTTTCCTCTTTTTGCAAAGAGGAAAGAGGATTTTAGAGACTTGGGATCCAATTGATTAATTATTCTGTGTTGTGTTTGCTCAGGGAACAGGAAGAAAACATTAAATTACACCTACTTGAAGTTACTTGCTAATGAATAACTTAATTATACACTAGCATATTAGAAGAATTTTATATCCCTGAAGTCCCTGATGTTTTCTTCTGTGGCATAAGAATCACCTGTGCTTAGGCAGGCTAGAATTAACATGCACTCTTTAAAAAGTGCATCTTTGTAAATGGGGTAAAGAGAGGTTACATTAAGAAAATAGCAAGTTTAAATTTTTGGAGAGGATGGTAGCGGTGGAAAAAAAAAAGAAAAGAAAAGAAAACCCCGCACTTTTACATTGATGTCATGCACATCTTCCAAAGGCAACAGTTCCTTAACAGATACTTGGTGACTTCTACTTATAGCTCTGATCACAGCATTCAAAGAAGTCTGATGTTTCTACTTTTTGTGGAGGGAAGTTCAGATAATTAATGGAAAATAACTTTATAGTTTAGTAACTGTATGGAATTGCTGAAGGCATCATTTCAGTTTCACATTTGAATATAAAGGTGCAAGCAATTACTTATTGCTCAATCTGTGAAGTGGAAAAAAGAAAAAGAAAAAGCCTTCAATAACAAACAACTTTTATTGATGTTTTTGGAACCCAGAGTTGTGTTGAAGACAGAACTTTAGTCTTGATTTTCCATTTTTTATATGAAAGTTCAAAAATGTGAAAGCTTCAGAATGCATAACAATTTTTTTAGGAAGTGATTGCTGGAGTGTGCGTTAAAGGTAAGTGATGCCATCATAGTGCATTTAAGTCATAAATGTACATTTAGAATCGCAGAATCATAGAATCAGTAAGGTTGGAAGGGACCTCTGGAGATCATCTAGTCCAGCCTCCCTGCTCAGCAGGGTCACCTAGAGCATGTTAGACAGGGCTGCATCCAGGCGGGCCTTGAAGATCTCTAGAGAAGGAGACTCCACAACCTCTCTGGGCAACCTATTCCAGTGCTCTGTCACTCTCACAGGGAAGAAATTCCCCCTCACGGTCAGGCAGAACTTCCTGTGCTTCAATTTCTGCTCATTGCCTCTTGTCTTGTCACACGGGACAACTGAAAAGAATTTGGCCCTGTCCCCTTGACACCCTCCCTTCAGGTAGTTATACACATTGATCAGATCCCCCCTCAGTCTGCTCTCCCCCAGGCTGAAGAGGCCCAGCTCTCACAGCCGTTCCTCGCAGGGCAGGTGCTCCAGCCCTCGGATCATCTTCGTAGCCCTACGCTGGACTCTCTCCAGTAGCTCCATGTGTCTCTTGACCTGGGGAGCCCAGAACTGGATGCAGTACTCGAGATGAGGCCTCCCCAGGGCTGAGGAGAGGGGCAGGATCACTTCCCTCGACCTGCTGGCAACACTCTTCCTAATGCACCCCAGGAGACCACTGGCTTTCTTGGCCACAAGGGCACATTGCTGGCTCATGGTCAATTTTTCATCCACCAGCAAGTGGATGTCACAAATGACATAGTCATTTGTTATTTTGGCAAAATGCTGCAAAGATCTACCAAATGGGTAAATAGTTTGTTATTGTAATTCCTGTAATGCTGATGTCTTGTAAACTCAGTTTCATTTATATAGATTCAGCCTGGTTTGGTTGCAGGAAAAGAAAGATGTGAGGGATTGCTGCGTTTTCTTTCAGACTAATTTTTTTGTTCTGGCTCTAATCTACTATCACTAGCAACAGGCTAGGCTGACATCAGTGTGGAATTGGCAAGAGGAAGAAGTGCCCAGTTCTGTCTCAGAAGAAATAATATATAAATAAAAGAGGGGCTAAAACTAGAACTAATCCATGGGCAGTGCCAGTAAATATAGTAGTACTAATAAGCTTTGTAATGTAAATTAGGTATCATTCACTCTGTTCCAGGTTAACTCATGTCTCACTCTTCTCCTGATAGATATACGTATGGTGTCAAGAGTCCCAAAAAGCTCTAGTGGCTGCAGTATTGGTTTTGAGCACACAAAATCATGTTTTTCAGAGCTTGGAGCCAAGTTTTCAAGTACTTGGCATGTGTAACTGGGGACAGATTTTCAAAACAGGCTAGTACTCACTGTGCTGAGCTCTCATGAAGAACTGTCCATTTTGATTTTTTGCCTAACTAAATTGATCTCTTGAAAATCTGGTCCCGGTAGCAAAGCATGACATTCTTAGTACTCAGTGAAGGCCATAATAACATACACACAAAAGCACAGTAGAGGAATCCCACAGTTCGCTGTCCCAAAGCTGCCACCCTGCACAGAGTAAGACAAGTATGTGCTCTGTTATGTGCAGGCAGTAGTTTTCTAGATTGAGACTAAATTTAACACTGGAGGTAACTTTCTTGTTTTATTATCTCCATTCTGGCTATGTATTTATGTAGAGCATAAAATTTTGTGAAAGGAAGGCTGCGTGTTATAACTAACTGCAACGTTTTGTGTGTGTTTGGGGAGCTCTAGTTATGAAATGCTTAAACTGTAATATGTACGTAAGTTACCAGTAATACTGTGCGTTCAGAGATACCACCACTGTTTTTAGAGTTACGCTGCCTTCTGCTTAGAGGTAGAAATAAATATTTTGTCTTTGATTCCCTTTCACTGTAATCAGTGCTGAAATACCTACTGAGTTTGATTTAACAGTGCTGAGTTCTGTATTAAAACAGTTGCAGAGCAAACAGAATTAATGGTTTGTATTGGAAAAAAATTATTTCTATCAGCCATCTTTTTATTGGCAGAGCTGTTACACAGTAGTAAAATTGATTCATGTAGTCTTCCTGACTAGTTACCAGAGATTCAGACACTCTAGAAGATTTCTAGTTCTGTTTTTGAATAATTCTTTTGATTTGAAATCAATTTAGTTATCCATTCATACAATATGTTAGACTTCTCTTTCCTTCAGAATCACTATAGCTGAGAGATATTGTTAATAAGTTTTACATGGGCTTTCTGTGCTGAGAAGTACTTAGAGGTTAGTTTGAATTTATGAGAGATACTTGCTGTAGCTATGTAAATAGTGTAAGGATTTGACATTTTACTTTTATAATTAGGACACCAATGATAATTATGAATTTGCAAAGTCCTGGTAAATGGATTCATAAGTAATTTTTGTGCCAAGACAAACCACAGAAAGATAGTTTCCTTAATTTGAGATAAATTTTTCATATTTAGTTTGCAGTCCCATGCACTTTGCAATGCCTTGCTAATGAATAGAAGCTCTGCACCTATGTTCATTTTCATAAGTGGAATTCATTGTAGAATTTTCTAGTTCATTTACGTGTTTCTTTGAAGCAGAAAAACAAATACTGATCAACTTTACTTGAGAAACAAGAATTTTTTATGGAAAAAGGTAAATACTGTATGTTTAAAATGCAGAGGGTATTAACATGGCTGTCTTGTAGCAATTTAGCATGTCTTTACACAGAACTTTTTATTTTTTCTTTATACACACTCCATCAGTTGAAGCTAGCATAAATCCTGTGAAAATGTACTATTAATTGTTGGAACTGAAGAATCAAACCCATATTTTTCTGCAGACTTGAGAGGGGAAAATAAATCTCCCTGCAATGAATTCAAAAGATTTCTTGGTCATAGTATGGCTATGTAAAAGACAAAGCAAATCAAAATAGATCTGTATCTTTGCATGCTTTGTAGTTATTGTATGCTGTGCTTGCATAGTTTAAATATGGGCTGTAAATAATCCAAATTAATCAGATTATAATACTGTAATTCTTACTTAGGTAGCATGGAATACCTATATATATACTAGTCATGTGCTTACGGAATAGCTGAATGCACCTTAAAAAAACCATGAAAATAGACTCAAAATAGCTATATTTAAGCCAATAACTATTGGATCAGTAAAATTCAGAAATATTTGAATAAAGTTGATAATGACAAAAAAAATGATTTTAAGATGAGTACATTAGAGACCTTTCATAAAGTAGTTGCTTATGGGAACTCAAGACTGAAGTAGAAATCTGGGAAGTCGACTCTGCTAGTGTTAGCTGGGATAAATTCTAGGCTTTTTAGAAATGTAGTAAGTTAGAATAGTGTGATGGTTCTGCAATTAGTTTTGTTTCTCCCTCCCAGTCATGAACACAACTGCCCATAAACAACTGAAGGTGCTTCTGCTCTGCTTCAACCTCTGTCCTTGGTGGGATAGATACTGTGTTAAACTTGCAACCTCCTAGCTGCAATGATGTGACAACATTCTGTTTTGCTGGTGTCAAGTGCATGCAAGTTTCATCTGAAAGCTATTGATTTAAGGAGTATTGTCATGTTCCCTATTAGTGTGGATGCGAAGTTCTTGAATTTTAGTTATCTTTCTGCTGTTGCATACATGTGTACTAATAAATCAGTATATGTATTTATTAGTACATGTGTGCTGTTGCAGGCATGTGTACTAATGTACTGTGAAGTCAAAATGAAATGCAGATTTTGAAGTTTTTATAATTAGTTCCATTTCCCAGCTGCTAGTGAGTTTCTCTGCTTTCTTTTTCTATACGTAGAACTTGAAGCTTGAACTAAGCTTGCTATGCCCTACTTATGCATATTCTGTAGATCAGTGAAAGTTATTTTCACAGTTAGATCATAGGGCCATGGCCATTCTCCATCTCTTACAGTATATGTATGCTTGTCATAGTTTTCTGTGGTCAATACACATCTTTGTGGGGAAGGGCAATTTTTTTGCATTTTTTCTCTTTTGTCACATAGATTGAGAATATTCAAAACTGTTGTTGTAAAAATCTATTGTATAAGGCTACAAAAATTTCACAGGAATCATAAGCCCTATTTTGAACAAAGAATATTCTGTGTGCTACTGACGACAGTCAGCTTCTTTTGTCACACTTTCAGAGTGTGGATGGGGGAATAACTTATGTTTGTTTTATATCTGTAGCCTATTCCCTTGAATGTCTTTCTGGAAATGAAGATTTAATTTGTTGAGACTAATGCAGTGAATCTGATTCAGCTTGTATCTCACTGACATTGTGAGCCCATTATGGCATTATTACTCCACAATTACAGGCATAAAGATGAGAAATGGCCTAATAATGTGGGGTATGCACTCAGTGCCATGTGGCAAGAATTTTAAATGAGCAAAAGAAAAAAAAATCAACACTGATACCTGAAAGCCAACTTCTATCAGAAGGACATTTTTTGTAAGTGGCCACTCATCAGAATCAACCAAAAAATGCTAAACGCTGCTATGCCATCACCTGTTCATCCAGGCTACAGACTGGAATCGTAGCAAATGCAGATATCTACAATCTGGATGATTAAATGTACCACGTAACATTTGTGCTGAAATAAGGCAGGTATAGTAATCTTTATTTAATTTATCTGGATCATTTCTAAGCTGCACTTTTCACAAAATCTTATGTGGGAACCTATTTTTGGTTTTAGTGTTTGAAGTGCTTTCAGTTTTGTAAATGAAATATTTAGTGTCAGATTGTTAATGCTGTAGAAATCACAAATATTTATTAGCACTGATATAAAATCAATGTAATTGTTTTCTGTGATTTAAGACATTGGAGACTAAATTTGTTTGCCTTCCCAAAATGTCCTTTCCCTTGTGTAAGTAGAAGTTTGTAGGACTTTGTGGGATTGTACAGGGTATGTTTTTAAACAAATCCGTGCCAGCTCAACAGTCATTTGACTGTGACCATCCTGAATGTGCCACAGTTAACTACAAGGATTAGAAGAAGAAGGATAATAACTGTGAATAGGGGCCAAAGTCCATATAAATGAAATGTTTAGTATCAAATGATTTAATACTGCTTCAAAAGCATGAGTATTTCTGTTCTGAAGAAAAAACAGACATGGGGCAGGTGGCCAGAGAAAATGGAATAAAGCTGAGCAGCAAGAAGAATCTTTTTGTTATAGTAAAATCAAGAAGAGTGAAATCTAAGAAAATGGCAGAAGCAGAGGCAAAAACTTCATATTCCCCTCAGAAAGGTTTATCAGATTTGAGAAATGCTGAGTAATTTTGACAGAGCAAGGAATCTCATGCAGCATGTGTAGTAAGATTGTCAGCTAACAGAGTAGGAAGTAATAGCCAGTCTCATCTTAGATACTTCTTTGACCATTTTTACCAGTTTATCTCCAAATAACCACATAAAAGTTCCTTACTGTAGTGCCAAAAAGTAATGCTAACACACAGCATAGGGCTTATAACTCTTCTGTTTATTTAGTAAGTTGTCAGCTATAGTGACGTGTCATGATACAGTGGGGGATGCATCTCTGTGCTCAGATTTAAGGTGATCCAAATCAGTGCTGCTGTAGAAAGTTCTTAGCTGGATTAGTTCCTTTACTTCACTGTACAGGACTGCTTAAGGTGCTAGCATCAGTACAAGGGATATGGTAGGAATGCATGAATGCACCCTTTCTAGTGGCTGCACAGGTTCATTAAACTCTCTGTGTTCATATGAAAAATGGTCTTGCGGCTTGCACATAGTTAGCTACTCCTTGCTATTTGGAGTAGTTTATTAAATTATTAAATGTCATCTTGCATTTAAATCTTTTCAGTATTCTGTTCTGGTTTATTTTAAAACTGGAAAAATTCACTTAAGTCTTCTAGGTACTATGGAGACAATGCTGATGTCAGAAATGTTTTCATTGGGGGCCTGGAAAAGGGAAACAGATGGCTGCAGTAACTGTTGAGAAGGGCTGTGTTTTGGTGCATAATATAGAGCAATAGAGTGCAGTATAGAATTGCTGAGCTAGTAATAAGTGTGGTGGATAGTCGGGAAATAGTAGAGCTTGCACAGAGGCAGAGATTGTTAGTTTACCCCCAGTATTATGTTAATGAAACTGTGCTTATTTGTGTCCTGCTGTGTCCACACAGGACTGAGTTGCACCATATGGATGAATTACTTTGAATTGATGCCAGCTCAGATGTCTGCATTATTTACAGCTGTGTGTAATTGGACCAAATTAAACTGCTTGTTCGACTCTGGCTTTTCTTCTGTCTCAGTATATAATGAAGTATCTTTCTGATACTTCAGTTGTCTTGACCCTTATAGATCTCTATCTTCAAAGTGGCTCTTCAACTCGTGGGGCTTTTATAAGAACTAAGGTGCCTGAAATAAAGAGATGGGATAGAGGTGGGTTGAAGTGCTGCTGCTGATGGAAAATGCTTGCTTTTTCTTTTTTTCTTTTTTTTTCCCCTTCTCCTCCCCTCCCCCCCCTCCCACTTTTTTTCTTTGTTGATGTTAAATGTTTCTTCTCCTTGTGGACTATCTTGCCACAGTGTCTTGCACTGAACTGGAACAGAACCAAGAACTGAACCAAAAAAAGACTTTCCAAACCTCATACATTGATTTCTCCCTTACTCTGAGAGAAACCTCCTCCTCTATGAATACTGAATCCTGTTTTGCAAAACTCTGCCACTGAGGTGGTTTGCTTGGTTCTTGAGTTGGTCACCATGTGTGGTTTTCCTGCACTTCTCTTAAGCATTCTTGTGACTTTATCTAGCTACTTCCAAACAAAGCTGCTCAGTTATGATTTGCTCTGCCTTATCTGTTGCCTTACTTGCTCTTAGTGTTTATTCTGAACTCTAAATGAGCAGTCAGTGTCTTGATTGCTTATTTACCAGACTTTTTAACAAGCTTCTTTTTGCTCTACCTTTCTTTGTACTTAGAAGTTGCTTCTAAACAACCCTTGAGGGTCACCTTCCTATCAAATCCATCCTTATAAAACTCTCATCTGCTGTGATATCTATAAAGCCTCTACAGTGATTAAACAGTGCTTATCATGGTGTTTTGTATCATCTTGTTGCTTGTACTTTCCAGTCTCTCTCTGCTGTTGTCTAAAAATAAAATGAAAGACTATAAGCTCTTCAGTGAACAGACTCTCTGTACAGGTGTTTAACACAGCAAGGTCTGAGAATTCAGGCAGGGGCTTGTAATACCAACTAAATTTAAATAATGAATGAGATTTTGGGATAGGTTTCCTCTCTGTTCATTTCCATATTGGCTTCTGCATCTGTTTGTTCATATCACTAACAGAAAGTATTTCTGTGAGACCTCTGTTCATTATTATAGCGGTATTCCTTTGCATGGAGTTTTTCTCTTTACCCTTATTCTGGATATTTTACTATAAAAAGAGAGAAGAGAGTAAAAAGGTAAGTAGACTTCTGGCAGACTGACAAACATGAATAGGATCAAGACAAAACCATGAATAGTTTACATGTAGTATAAATTAATCTGAATATACAGTTTGGAATTACATGTTGCTTTGTGAATGAGTGAAGGTACAACCCTGACCAGAATGACAGTTGAAGAACCAGTAGCATTTACAGTAGATAGAATGGGCCATGTGACAAAATGATTCTGTGTGCTCCAAAGCTCCTGCTATTCTGTAAATTTCAAAGTTCAGAATTCAACATAAGAAAATGCTGAGAATTTCTGCACTTGACTGGCTCAGACTGAAAGCTAGGGAAAAAGTGGTTTGCTTTTTATGCATTCTGTCAGCTATAACAATGCAAACCAAGGAGAGTGTCATCTCCCTAGAGTCTTTTCAGATAGAAGTACTATGGGGCAACAATGAATTTCAAAAGAAATTTCACATTTGGAAAATGCAGTATTTTGCATATAAATGTTTCTAATGGAGCTATGAACATTAGTCTTGTGCTCTATTACTTTGAAAGATACCAAGTAAATCCCCATAGCTTTTAGTGATTCAAGACATGAAGTGTTATTGATTTTTAATTTGTAGTATTTGCCTTATAAAATATTAAATAACCCTACAGCATCCAAAAGGACTACCAGATTTTTAAGACTATACAAAAAACATTGCTCTTAGCCTCAAAATCTTAGGCTGCTACTCAATAGCTTATGTAAATCACAGTCAATTGAGAAAAATGCTTGTTGGTTTGCTAAATACAAATATTTACAGGTAAATAGATTAAAATTCATGAGAAATAGATACTTCTATCTGTTTTGTTGCCCTGATCAAAAGTTCAAAACCAAAATCATGCTTTAAAGTCCCAAACAAGTGGCTTAGTTTTAAAAATTTACTCTTAGCTTTTCACCATTTGTCTTTTGTCATTAGCATTTGGTGTTATGAAGCATATAGTGTGAGTTTATCTCTGCAGCCATTTGGAGCAGACTCCCTCACATTTATTTATCTATTTTTAGAGAATTGAGTTTTATGTAATTGCTGTAGCTTTAGAAGAAAGAAAGTATTTCAAGGGTTGTCAATATTACATCTGTTAAATCAGCATTAAATTAAAATAACGTTAGACTTTTTTGTAAGGGGTATTACTGAATGTTTTAATTTTCCATCTTCATGTGATGGTCATTCCAAACTTTATCCACAAATTTCTCATCACAAAAATCAAAGCTGTGCTGAGATTCCGCTGTCACATGTAACTGGAATGAAATATTTATGTTTTTTGGAAATTTCGGAAGTGTAGACAAGGGGAGTCTGTACACATACCTTACAAATCAAGGAAATATTTTTAGTGTTTTAGTGTTTGTGTTAGTTTCCACCAATTGTACTGTTTGGAAAAGTTATTCTAGTATTTTGTTTGTCAAAGCAGGAAAAAATGGTAACCTGAACCTGTATATATGCTATTCTGAAACTTGGTTACGGGTATTGAAGCCTGAAGGAGTGAAGTGTTTAGGTGAAATTGGTAGATTTTGTGGTATTAATTGTTTTTTAGGCATGGACTGTGATGTCTTAGTTTTTAGAGTAAATGACAACTGACAGTTAGATGTAGAATAGTTGTGACTGACTGTACTTCATTACATATTTTTAGATTACCTCTGTTAATTGAATTATACATCTATCTCTCCATGGTATTTCAAGGTGAAAAGTAGTCATTACAGAAGAAATTGTTTGTACTATTGGTAAAGCCAGACTCCAGATGAAAGATGACAAAAATAACTGTTACACAGGTAATTTTCAGGTGAGAGTGAAGCCTTGGCACAATATTGCCCCGCATTTACTGAGCATCTTCTAAATGTTCAAACAAATTAACTGCTTGTGGATGCTGAAGGTCTTCTGGCACTTTTCATGGCACATATCCTAGAAGTAGAATGCTTGTAGTCCTAGTACTTTCTTATTCCTAGTTGAATTGCAGTATTTCATTTCTTTATAATTTGTTTTTGTATAACTAGTGTGTGTTAAACAACCATTGAGTTCCATGTTAGGAGAACTGTATGATTATGCTGTTGTCCAAAACTAATTTTAGGTTTATGGAAAGTCATGTAATACTTGTTTAGGGACATCTCCTGTAAGTGTAAACAGTTGAACTTGGAATCCTTTTAAACTTTGACAAATAAGTATTTGAAATAATGTTTGAGGTCTGCCTACTAACTTGAAAATGAAATGTCTCTCCGAATGAAAAACAGCCTGCTAATTTTAGTTACAGATATTCTTCCATGTATATGGCAGTTTTTCCCAGGGGAAAAGAAGATGTACAGCTAGTGCCAACTTTATAACTAGATGGTTTTGATTACATTTTAGTGAAGATACTTAGAGTTCACTGAGATACAATGTAACTTTCTGAACTAGTGAATGATGCTTTCAAGTTGATACTGTGCTTGGATGCATTCTTCAGGCCTAGCTGCCTTATTTTTCAGGTGGAAATGAAACCTGGATCACTTAAAGCAGCATAAAATTCACAATCTAACCTATTTTACAGATAGAATTCTCTTACTGGTGTCTTTGTTCTGCTTGTGTTGCTTGAGAGCTTATGACAAAATACAGTGGGTCCTAATAAATGGACATATTTTCTATAGCTTGTTTTCTGTGAGTCTGGAAAATATTGACAACAAATATTTTCTCTTCGTAGGCATACCTGTAACCTGGATGTATATGTCATAGCAGATTTTTTTCCAGCTACGGTTTTGCATTGAAAGTAAACTTGTAAAATTTCAGTCACTCAGGAATCTGTGACACTACTTGCAACAGCAAGGGGTTGAGTAACTCAAATGAAAAGCATTAATTGATTTCTTCAGTCTATTTTTATTTGCTATTAAAATGTGCTGCAGTGATGCTGGTGTTTTTATAAATATTACTCTTTTTTCCTCAAATAGCTGAGTTCCAGTGGAGACTGGAAATGATTTTGCCTGAAGACAGACCAGTTTCTGACATGGCTTGCGTTAATTAGCACTTATTCTTCTAGTGTTTGGTAGCCAACAGTAGCTAGTAGTTAGCCAAAAAATAGCCTGGAATCCTTTAGGATGGCAGCGATTCTTGCAATTCTTATTGCAAGGTTTAATGCAAGTGGATGGGCAGTCCTGAACTACTTCAGCATTTCGGTACTTCAGTAACATCTACTTTGCCGTATGCAATTTGTTTATCAGATATCTGGCTTCCAAAGTAGAGTTTCATTTGGTTGGGTTTCTCTCCTGGACTGTTTTGATGACTTTTTTTTTTATATGAAGCTCTAAATAAAGGAAATTACAAAGTTGCATCTGATCTAAGTCTGCCTTTAGCTTTCGTAGTGTCAATAGCAAATAGCTAATGAAAACCTGTGTATAAGCTGGCTTTCAGCAGGATTTACAAAAAATGAAAGGTCACAAATACTTTGCAAAATTATTTGTTTTTGGCTGTTCTTGTGGCCGCTAAGATTTAGGGATTCTTTGAAATGTCTGTGAAACTCCGGTACAATTGGAAGCTGCTCTTTGCATAACAGATTTCTCTAATGTTCTTTATCACTAAATTTGAAAGAGACCTACAGAGGGGGAAGAGGCCATGTGGAGCAGTAAGACATATGTTTGTTTTCTAATAGAAAGTTCATTTTACTTACGGTTATTTGACAAAATTAAATTGTTATCTTTTATCTAAGGAAATGATCATAGAGAATATCCCTAAAGAGATTTAGCTTTTTGATGCCTGTGGTATTTAAACTTAGTATTTGAAGTGTTTTTCATCAAAAAAATGTTACTGCTGATAAGAGTAGATCTCCAGTAGGTGCTTGCCTGAAAAGGTAGGTGGCAAGTTACTTGCCTTTGAGTATCAGTGGCAGGTAGCTTTTGTGTTGTGTTTCAGTAACCTATAAGGTTGCTGTTTTGCAGCTTGCTGCAAAATTGCACTAACTTCAGTGTTTAAAGTGTTTTGACATCAAACTATTTGACGTGATTTTATTGGTAAAACACATTTTTTCATGGCTAGGATCATTTTCTGCTACAGGCTAAGTTGCTTCTTAAATTCTTTTGCATCTTGAAATTTGTATGTCTCAATTATATGTTTCTGTCTTTGGTATTTGTTCTTTGAAGGGCAATGAGCATGAAGCAGTTGTGTATGCAAAAAAAGACCAATGGGAATTTTGGCTTTTAAGCTCTATTTTCGCCCATGTTCCCAAGAAGAGGGGATTTGAATGTCAGCAAAAATAGTATAAACAAGAATGGAGAGAGTTGCAGGAAGATAAACACATGCCTGATGCATGTTCTAAGGTGTCTAGGTAGTTGTACTGAATTTTGGAAAGATTCATTCAGTAAGCAGCTCTTCTTATATAAACACTTAATAACCTTCGAGGTGAGGCACAATGATATGGGAGTGAAGAGTCAATTGGACCAGCACTCCTTTTGAAAGAATTCTTCTTAGAGTTCCGTTTGGATGGTTAAAGCCTGTCTTATTTTTTCCCCCAATCGACTCCATAATCTCAAAACCCATTAACACAACAGAAAAGCATTAACTCTTTGGAAGAATTATCAATGGCTTTAGAACCTGTGCTGAAGTCTGGGTTTTTTTTTTTTTTTTTTTTTTTTTTTTTTTTGTTCTTTACTCTGTATGCATTTTTCAAATCTGAAAAGAATTCAATGGGATTGGTCTTATTTCTTTTGATCTCTGTTTCTCTAAAACAACCCAAAATTCAGCCTAATTTAATGTTCTTATGGATTTGTGGTTTTGTTTTTAAGAAAGAAAATGGTTGATATGACCTGTTTGTTCTATGTTGAGTTTTTGTGGGGTGGAGGTGAAGACAATTTACTCATAGCTTTCTCTCAAACATTTCACTTTCAGCATTGTCTTTGGCCACTGATCATCACCTTTCCAATCCTTCCTTCTTTACTGTTGGACATTGAAAAAGAAAAAGATGGGATAGCATTAGAATTGTCCTCTCTGGTTTTAATGTCTCCAGTGTACTGGTTTACAGTCAGAAATTCAGGTATTTTCAAGTGTCAAATGATCAGATGATTACTTTTCCCTAAGACATATTTTACTTTGTCTCCCCTTTACGGTGACATCTCATGGAACTGGCAGCTGTCTAGTTGCTGTTCAGTCTGTCTCTGTGTGAAGTAGTCGAATTCACATGAGAACTTCCTCTTTTTAATCCCTATTTCCAATGGCATTCTGCATAGTATGCTTATTGTTATTAAGTCCTGTTTGAGATATTCTGCTGATTTCACAAATAAGTTCTACTCTGCTGTTCACAATTCCTCGTTTTCTTCTGCTATAAATCTGACTTCTGTAAAAAGCCATTATTTTTTTCAGACTGACAGAAAATGTTTAATTGCTTCAGCTTTTTTCTTCTCATTTCTGTTGGGAGCTTTCGTTCTTACTCTTAGAAGGACTGAGTTTCCTTGGTGTAAAAAACAGTAGATTTTATTAAAAAAAAGGCAAAATTCACATAATTTACACTGTCTTTGTATTTAACTGTGCTTCCAGAGAGCACTGATGAGGTTTAGTGCATTGAACGTAAGTTTAAGGAGTTGGGAGGTCTGGATTCTTTCCCTGATGTTATCAAATACTTTCTTTTTGTGATGCTTTGAAATCTTATTTCTTGCTGCCTTTAGAAGTACTGAGGAATAGTTTTTGAAAAATGTACCAATTTATGATTAAAAAATATATGCCTTGTTTAGCTTTATTTTCAAGTATTTGAGTTGTATGATGCCTTGTGCTGTCCCTATGGAAAGTCCGAAAGAAGAATATTGTTAACTACCATTTCTTACTATATAATGCCCTTATTTAAATGCTCAGCTGTTTATCTGTGTGAAGTGTTTTTCCATGGTTCAGTTAAAATTGTAGAACTGGCATGGATTAATCAGTACAACTGACCTTTACTGCTAGTAACTTCAGGAGGACAAGGTTGAAGACAGATGTTCTGGGAAAGAGTATAAAATAGAATAGTTGACAGTAGTTTCAAAGGCCAATGGAAATGAGCAGGTTACACTTCTGTGGGGGGTATTATTCAGTCGTCTAGCTTTATGCAGCTACAGTGCAGACACATTTGAGTACAGAGCATCTGAGCTAATCATCTGTACAGTCTTTATAGTCAGTGGAAAGGCAAAAGCTCTTTTAGTATGCAGTTCATTTTATCTTTGTAAATCTGAGTGAAAATAGCTACTCTGCTTTTCAGAGATTGGAGCAATATGCCCTGCTATGTCTGTAAAATTTCTTGGATATGTTTATAGGAGAAAAAGAGCACAATAAATTGGCTGTGTTTTATATCACTTCAGATGGCGTTTAAACTGCATATTTATGTCCTGAGTGTGCTTAAACATAGAACAGATCCGTTTTGAGCAAGTTTTATGCAAAATTTAATCACTTGTGAGGGCTTGCATTTACAAACATGTAACACGATGTAAATGACTGGCACTTTTTCACCATCAAGGAGTTGAGAGGCCAGCAAGAGATGTTTGCTCAATAAAGCACAGAATGCAGTTTTTTCGTTTTAAAATTGGAGCATTAGTTATTGAATGTCTGTGTTTACTCGTGCTTTTAGGATGTCAGGCGGATGCTGATGTGTTGCATTGTTAATTCCAATGCTTGCACTAAAGGCAACAAGTTAAATAAGTCACAATTGAAAGGAAATACAAACAAACAAAATGACTAGGTAACGAGAGCATTGTAGTATTGCTGAGAAGCCAAAGCAGACATGTAATTTCTGATACAAATAATAAGAAAAATTGCAGTTTCCAAACAGTTAGTTACTCTGATATTGTTCTGCTGAAGTGAACTGTGATTGAAAGTGCAAAATACTAAAGAAGTTAGTGGTTTGTGAATCCTTAGAGACTGATACCTGTCAGGTTATGAAATACCAAAAATGTACTGGAATGCTGGTAACAAGTATTCTGCCTGCCACTCCTCCTGCTTATATGATCTACAGTAAATCCCTTACCAGAGATTTCTTTGACCCTAATCCAGAAGCTCTACATGGCACTATTAGATGGCTGTTGTTCCACAACAAAGCATCTTTGCCTTGGCAGAAGGGACATGACTGGGGGGGGGGGCGCCTAAATATTACGGTTTCTCCTTTGCCAGTTGTTGTTAAGCCTGTTGCATGAATAATGTCCAATGATGGGGAAACCTGAAGACATCCTTCCTTTATTTTTCATTTTGTATGATCTTAACATTTTTTCTAAAAATGAGCACTTATTATTTGCTATTTGATAATTGTTGAGAAAGTAAAACAACTTCAGATTTAACTCTGTTTGGATGAGCACTAAAAACATTAAATGTTTAATTGCAGCTTCAGACCCTTTTTAAAGTAATGTTAGTGTGGCCATATAAAAGAGGCTGCACTGAAGAATAAATGAAACTTAACATTTTTTGGGGGTAGGATGAAGGGAAAATATTTTGTGAAGAGTGTTATACCTGTACATTTAAGTTGCAGAGAACTATGTAAATTAACCTGTTAACATGATCTGTTTGAAGTTAATTTCATACTTTTTTGACTGTTTCAATCCAAAGATCGATGATTTCTTGCTGTAAATTCTCATTTTTGTGACAGTCAGTAGGTAAGATGGTATAGTTTAGCTTTTTTTTTTTTCTTTTAGAGAGGGATTTGGAAGATGTGCATGATGCACTCTCTAAACAGTATGTGTGAGAGACTAGTCTTTGTCAAAAGCACTAGAACTGAAAGTTAGGGATTGGTTTTCCTTCAGATAGAAGGATGACAGAGTCACCATTTCCTTTGTCTTTCCTCCAAAGTTAAAATAAATTGCTATTTTAAAGCTTTTAAGTTGGCTAACCTACACACTGTAATTTCCTTGACAGGGCAACCAGCTTTGTGAAGTGTGGGATATTAATTCAGAAGAGCTGTACTTAACATTCTGTTTGAAGATTTTTTTAAAAAAAATAAAGACTGAGGAAGTTTAGGTTGAGAGACTGCAGTCATTTTGTGTCCAGACTTTTCCATAGCTTCCAGTCTAGTATTTTGAGTACTTGAGAATTAAATGTCAATTAAATTAAATGCTGCTTTTTGAGTATTTCTTTTGAAAGAAAGATGCTGACTGAGATAGCTTTTTGAGTCTAGTGTTTTTTTCATTCTAAAAGCAGCTGTAAATAGGTATTGTAAGGAGGTAAATGTCTCTTAGATATATTTCTAACTTTATAAATATGTAATTTGTCATAATAAATATTGTATAGGACTTTATGGCAGTTCCTGGCCACAGAACACACAAAATAGTGAAAAGCTGCATTTGAAATGATATTTGAGCAACGGCTGAATGAAGATGTATACTAAACCTTGTTTTGCTGAGGGTCTGCAAATCAAATAAACTGCATCAATATATCTTCAGATAATTTAATAAGTGTTGTAATTTCTGTCATTACCGTAGTACAAAGCAAGCACTGTCATATCTACTACACTGAAGATGTAGTATCTCTCTGATCTTATTTGTTTAAATTTACATAACATTCATACCTATTTTCTTTACTGATGTTCCTGGGTACAATGTGTTCTCCCTTTAATATCACAAAGAAGGCGAGTTGCAGAAGGTAATTACAGTTCAGTGTATTTGTACGTATACAGAAGTATTCAATGCGGTATGACTATGCCTGAATAAAATGTCAGGTATTTCTGTATCTGATATGACTCAGAAGTTACTTTAGTGGTTGATTTAAAAGAAGCAAACAGAAAGGTGTAACATAGCTAAGATTCTGGAGTTGTGCCTTCACATGCCAAAGGATGACTTAGTTACATTACGGTGTGCTCTGAAAATGTGCTTGAATGAATGGTCATCCATCACTACGAGTCTGTGATGCCTTAATAAGAAGTACAGAGATTACTGTTTTATCAAAGCAAGGTAGCTTTTACAGTTACATATGTAACAAGAGAGGGAGAAGGGGGATTGTAAAGCCTTCATCTTCCTATTATTAATATGAAGTTCAGATGACCTGAAAATGAAGAACATTATCATCATAGAAAAATTAGCTGTCTTAAGTTTGATTCCTCACGCTTCCTCCCCCCACCTTCCCTCCCATGGCTTGTTAATGAGGAAAATCCTTTTATTGCTATTTTCTACCAAATGATATTCTGCAGGAACAGAGAGTGCTCATTATCTCCTAGATGGTACTTAACCCTACCAACAGCTATAAAGAACAATTTTAACTCTGCAGTCAAATGTATGTAGCTCACTTAACTATGGCTTGTATTGGTGAGACAGCTGCTTTTAATGTTATTTGGTTGGTTCCTGGGAAATAACTCGCAAGTTATGTGGAATAACACTAGATCTGGTGGATTCTGCTTTTTTAGCCTGCTCTTGCCCCTTGAAGAAAGGTACAGCTTCACAAGAGGAGTCTTCTATAGAAAGTGATTGATTGCTCCAAATATCATTATTGTTTTTTCCTTATAATTTGTAGTTAAGAATGGTGAGAAAGATGTATTGTCATCAGTGTTTCTCCCAAATCCTGATTCTAGTAAAAGCACATTTGGTCTGAATATTGGAGAAAAGAAAGGTAAGAAAATACACACATAGTGCCCACAGTCATTCTGTTGTCATCTGCTTCTAATCCAACACTAGTTCATTACGCTGTGATTCAGAAATGGAGCCACCGAGTTAACAAAAGTATCCTTTACAATGTGGTAATCATTACTTAAAGGTACAAGTTGGAATTAGATGTCTGATCATGTTTAATTTAGACAGTAAAAGACTCATTGATTTCTTGAGATGCATTGAAAGGACTAGTAGCCTGCTACCTGTTCATAAAGGTATTCCTGATTCCTGAAAGGCTGAAAAATCAATGGGTCTGTGAGGCCAGGGAGTGGGGAAATAGAAAAAGACAAAAAGTCAAGAACAGCTTGTGTAACAACTGTGAAGAGGAGTGATGGGAATTAAGGAGATGATTAGCTACCTAGCATCACAGTTTATCAGGAATGCAGCTAATCCGTACAAACCTACTATAACTAGCAACTAACAATGAGGGAAAAGCCATCTTGGAACGTGAGAGTAAGGGGAAGTAGGCCTGGTCTTGGATTCATTATGAATGGCACTTGCTGATGTGGGGCAGTCTCGGTCAGTCTGAATGCAGATCTTCAGTTTGTGATGGCTCCAGGAACAGGTTAAGCCAAAAGTCTTTACAGGGTATGAGATAGAAAAAGAAACAGTAAATAAAGCAAAGCCTTAAAATGCTTTTTTTTACTTAATAAAAATACTGTGTATCTGGGTCACTGTAAATAATGGAAGAAGAAAATATGGCATCATGTTTTCTCATCTGATTAAAGCATGGATAAAATGTTAAGTGTTGTCATGAAAGACCTTTAATATTCCTAGCTAGTATTTTCCAACCTGAAGAGAGAACAATGATTAATTTCTGGCAGCAAAAAATATTTTTTTCCTAAGTTTTTACATGGTTTTCTTTTGCCTTGCTTTGCATTATTACTTGAAGACTACCTTCTGTAAGCTTTTTTCATGCAAGAAAACAGAATCTAAATCTATTGGATAACTTGCTAGGTACCTTATTGATGTTATTTATACCTAACCATTAGGAAGTGGGCTTACTGGCAGTAATGCTCCTAATTTCTGTTGTATGTAACTTGTTCAGTAAAGGAGTTGACCTCTTCCTCTGAAATATCATCAATATGCGGTGTAATAGCATGATGTGAAAGTTACCCATTTCAGCTCAGAGCTCTGCTTACTGGGTCATGTAGTTGCGGTTAAACTTTCTGCTGGAAAGCTCTGTTAAATTTGGTGGATGGACTTACAGGATATTTCTATTATCTGTTTCTGCCTTTCACTGCTTTACTGTACGATGATGGGTAAAGCTCACAGGTGCCTAATTTGCACCATCAGCTAAATAGATTTAATACTGTATTATGGAACTGACTGGATACTCAAACCAGCAGGTAGTATTCCGAATGAATGTAGCAATGTTCGGGCCAGGAAATAATGAGTTTTTTTTTTAGAGGTGAGATACTTTGGAGGGTCTCTTTTTTTAAATAAGAAACCAAAACCATGGAGTTGAATATTAAACCAGCTCAGCTTGGTTAGTTGATGATCGATCTTGTAGAGTCAGAACATTGTGGGAGCTGTCTGTGAAGCAGATTCCCTCTGAAATTCTAGACAGGTATAATCTTTTGTAGACTAAAACTCTAAGGTCATGATTATAAAATGACTGGAGATGGTTAGGGGAATAGTTCCATAAAAAGCGTAACTTTGGACTCACTGCTTTTTATTAATACAATTTAATTATCTTCTTGCCATAATAAAATATATTTAAATATTACTTAAAATATATCTCAGCAACCTTTCAGCAACCCAAGATATTTTTAAGCAAATAAATTAACATTTGTGGAGAGCAAATATAATTTTGGAGTCAGAAGGAGCTTATAAAAAGTTTAAGCCATGCAGAATCATTTTTCATCCATTTTTCTTTTTTACCACAGTAATTAGGCATAATGCCAGACAGCACAGTGGAAAAAAGAAGTTTCTTTAATAGAATATATTTTTAAAAGCTCTTCTGGATGCATGCAGAGGCCTTCTGTGTTTTTCTTTTTTATGAAGCTTTCTTGATGGTCTTGTCTCCTGTGGGGAGAAAATTGCACCTGGTTTTGGCTGATATTTTCCCTAGTATTTCTCCCCTAAATGTATCTACCTGCTATTGGAGCCATTTTCAGTAAAAATGTTGTTGTTGACAATGGCCATAGGGTTAATGTTATGGATCCCTCCTCTCTCTCTCTCTTTTTTTTTTTTTTTTTTTTTTTTTTTTAAGTAGTGTGATCTGAAACACTCTTTTTATAAGTAACATTGGTCAGTCTTGCACGTTTTCTGTAAAGTTAATTAGGAAGTGGAAAACTGGGAAAAGATTTCCCCCCTCCCGCCTCAATTTGTTACATCACTAAAAGAATGCTTCTGCTTCTCGGGAACTTACCTCTGTAGCTTCTCCTGATTTCCAGCATGATCCTGTGTAAACAAAAAAGTGCTTTATTGTACTGTTGCCGTGATTTACTACTTTGGTTTCATGGTGTTTTCTGTATGTCTGTAGTACTGACTGTGTTTGGCAGAATATTTTCTTTGGCTGAAATTTTAAGAGCCATTTGCAGACAAGCAAGTTGAAGAGAAAATTATTATTATTTTTTTAATGCTCTACCTATATTGAAAGGTTATATTGCCATTTCATTCCTGTTACTAGCCTGTGGTAGATGAGCCTTCAGAAAACCTGCTACTATTTGTGATTTTTATTTAAATCCAGTCTATTTGTTGTGTTTTTCAGGTACTGTCCATTCTTTATTCTACTACAGTAATTAAATTATATTGCTAATGAACAAATTTGGAGTTGCTTTTTTTAAAAAAATTACTCCTTGACACTCTCAGTATTAGTAATTCACTCAAGAATTGGAAGTGTACTATTTTCCTTTAAGTATTATTTAATGCCTAATTTTTAGATATCAGATACACAGTCTGAGCTATTTGAAACTAAATATGGCAGTAAACAGATTGCTTTTCATGGATTTGAAATACATGACCTTGAAAAAGATGTTTTTCATTCTGTTTTAGGCTTTCATCAGTGCTAATAAGCTATATAGCAGGAGGGGACCTCATCTGTTCCAAAGTTTATTATGAAGTCAAAAAGCAGCACTCTCCTGTGCAGGAAAAATCTTTGCCGTAGTTCAGTGAGTTACTTAGCAAAAATACATATCTTTACTTTCAAGATAACTTGCTTTTAAAGTTTGTGTCTGTTAGTTTAGGCTCCTGTCCCAGTTCATTTTAATGAACAGAAATTAATTTAATTTCAGGAGAATAAATATTGAATTTATGTATCAGTATGTTAGATTTTGAAATTTTGCAGACTTCTTTTGGGTTGAGCAAATTTGGTAGCTCCCCTGAGATGCCAAATGCATCCATAGAAACCGAGAGTGCGGGTTACCTAGAGAGCATCTTCTTTATCCTCCCGTTTCTACAAGTAAATACGAAAATTTTGCACTGTTACTATCATCTTCCAGAAGATTTATACTACTTTTTGTTTGTGGGATGAGTTGGGTGTTTCTAGCCATTTTATGTAAGCCCTAAGGCCCTTTAAAAATCTTTTTGATATAGCAGAGTAGTAACTACATATGGTAGACTTGATTTTTCATACAGAGCGTGAATTCATTTGTATAATTGGAGCCTGAAGAATATAAGGAGTGTATATATGTATATATATAATATATACACACGCATGCATACATACACACACACATACACACACGTTATACAATAATAAGTTATGCAACTTGGTGCATAACTTAGTCTTTCTAAACTAAAGGGGACTAACTTGAGGAATATAGGGGGAAACCCTTCCCCAAACTTCTTAAGGTATATTAGCTAAAACCCTTATAGTATTTTACTATGGGAAGGGCATGATGTCATGAGAGAGCTGTAAAACTGCAATAGGAAAATGACAGGGGAAGGAAAGGAGTGCCTCTGCTACAGAGACAGTGCTGCTTTTCTGTCCAGTGCTTGCAAGTTGTTCTGATCTGTTGTGAGTTGCATCAGCAAAGGCTTTTGGTTTGAATGAGATTTGTACTTCCAGTTTGTGTTTGCAAACTATTCACGTTGAGTGGGGAAACTTAAGCTACTTTAGTATGCTAAAGGAAGCGACTTTAGTAGTATTTAGTATTATTGTTTGTAAGAAGAGGAAGAAAAGAACTGTGGTCCAAAGTGATTTCCATATAGAAAAACTGCACTTGAAGTTGTGAGTAGAGAAGATACTAAAGTTTGCTCATGGAAAGTAAACTATATTTTCCAGTACTTAGCTTCATGTGTATAATGTACAGTCTTACTTCAAGTTGTGTGTTGGAGTGGAACAATTTCTCCTAGAGTATACAAAGCTCAATATTATTGTCTGGCACAAATCCTGCTGAAAGACCTGGCAAGTATCATAAGTCTGGCTTCTCAGGCTGAAATATCTTCTGTTTCTCGCTTTGTTTGTATGAGGGATCATACAGCGCATACTGTATACCCTATATACCTACAGGCATTTTTGCGCATCCTGTATACCTGTAGACGTAGTTCTTTTGTAATGTTTCTTGACTTTCTTTGATCTAAAGGGATCTTCCTGATTTAGGAAAAGTAAATAACTCGTGAGTTGTGTTACTTTATTGAAAGAAAAATCTGCATGCATTGTTGCTCCCCTTTTTGTCATGTTTAGGAATGTGTGTGTTGTAGGGAGGGTATGGGCTTCTTTTAATTGAGTTTTGTGATCCACATTCTCATCTCCTATAGATTACTGATAGCAAATATATCACAACATGAGAGAACTCTTTATAGGCCCTGAATGTCTAGGCTATGTTTGTCTGGTTGCCTCTGTTCATGACAGAAAATGGTTAGAAGCAAGTGGAATAGTAAGCCTGAGCAGCCACTGCACGACTGTCTTGAATGTTTTCTCCTCAGGAGCAAGCCAAGAGCTGACTACTGAAGAGCTGTGACAACGTAGTGGCAGCTGTTGTACTTGCTTCCATTAGCACTGCTGGAATTTGTTTCTTTCAGCAGTAAGAAGATTGTTGCTAATAACTTGTTGTAATAACTGTCTAACTTACAGTGACAGGATCCAGTCAATCTAGTAATTGATTACTAGAAAGTAAGCAGAAATTTAAATAAATGAAAATGGAGAGTACCCAGTTCCTGTTAGACTCCTGTATCTTCGCTGTTTCTTTTTTCCTCTGCCCTAATTTAAAAATGCTGCAGAAAAGGTTCAGAGATGTAGTAGTTTTCCAGCAAGTAGGCAGTAGCTGCGCTTAAACTATTCCCTAGTTGTGTTGTCTGAGCCCATGATTCAGACTCGGTGGTTAGTCCTTTAGGTGGATGTTGTGAAGGCTTGGTATGAGCAGGAAGGATTTTACCTATTTAGTTACGGTGTTTTCATTTTGTAATATTTTAAATAACTTTTTTGTATCAATGTGAAATGTACTCACTTATTGAAATTGGCTGTCAGCTAAAATAAATTATATACAAAAGAATTTTGTTATTTTAACTACGTAATATACAATTGGACTATTTCAGACACATACATCTGTGAACCAGTTTAAAATAGCAAACTAATAAATGCTTTCCCTTAAATCTGTTGGTATTTATTGACTAAAAGCCATATGTGAATTCTGACATTTTTTAGGAGAAAAAAATCTTTCGTGCTTTCATGTATTAAAAAGATGTTTAATACTTTTCATTTGTTTGACTTGAAATTGGCTTTTTATTTTTATCAAAGACTTACTCTCTTATTTTTGAAAAGCCTATTGTTTGCCTTTTGAAAGGTTCTTAACAGAGCTTGAACAGGAGACTAAATCTGAACAGCCAGAAACATTTGAATATAAAGTTTACCAATCTCACTCTGAATTGCTTAAATTTTAATCCTGTGAAACACAGCAAGAGACTTGAAGATCTGTCCCCTGTTTCCCCTCTATATCTTTAGCCCTAGAATTGTTTTGCCACTTGCCAAATCCTGTTGATGTTGCTGATTCTCTCTCAGCATCAGCATTGTATATTGTATATTATGTACACCTTGTATATTATATACACCAAAACTTGCTTCTGTATCTATTCAAGGAAATCTGATTTCTTTTGATCTGTAGGAAGAAAACAGTTTTATATTTTGATGACTTACACATGGTTTTTTAAATCATGGATGAATTACTTCATCATTACACACCATTTCAGTTATATAATATTAAGTTGAGTGAGACACCTGAATGTAGTTTATGTGAGGGCAATTTGGATGCCTCTGTTACAAGCATTTGGTACAATGTTATTTACTTGATAATTTTTGTTTTAAAAATTCTTATTTCAGCTAGGTACAAGCTAATCTATATGATTTTGTTTGTAATTTATCACAGCGTAGTAGTTTAAGGATTCAATATATGAAAAATTGATCAAATTGCTTTATTGAGCTTCCTAAGTAATTCTCAGGAATATGAATCTGATTTAAGATAAAGAAACAATAAGTGTCGTTCATGCAGAAACAAGGCAGACTGAAAGAAAGCATGAAGCAACAAGAGTCAACCTTACATCTTGTTTAGGTATTTGTTTTTACTCCTTTTCATATTTTCTTAGTACAACAGTACGTGAAGAACTGGCCTAGGAAACAGGCCAGATTAATGATGACTTTTTTTTTTTTTCCCCCCCAGAAGAAAATATGCTTTCATTTTATTTGTAAGTTTAAAAGAAAAACAGATAGGCGTGGTTCTTGATGCCTCTAGGTGACAGCTTTAAGAATGGGGAAGCAAATACCCAAGGTCTCTGCATTCTTCTTAGCTTGGGGACCAGAAGCATGTGGTTGTTTCACTGTGAACTGTGCTCAAACTAATCAGCTCAGCATGGAGGGCTTTCTTGAGTGAAGCTGGGTCATGTGGATCCAGCTTAGATTTCTCTGCACTATACTCCTGGTACTGAGGTTTGCTCTTACTATGCTAGCTTAAAGAGTGTTTGTATGCATGGGCTAAATATACTTCTACTTATCCTTGCTCTTATTAATGAAGGAAAGACTTTAGACTGCTTAAAGCCCTGAGTTACCTGGTCTTACCTCATAGCTGACCTGTGTTGAGCAGGAAATTGGAAAAGAGACCTCCTGAGGTCCCTTCCAACCTGCGTTATCATTGTCCTATGATCCTGTGAGTACGGAGAGAGTAAGTAGTAGTTCAGCATGCTCGTGTCTGGTAAATCTTGTTGGGGACAGTTCTTTATTTAATCTGGAAATGAGCTAATCTTTTTTCGCTGAATAATTCTTAGATGGGACATGTGAGATAAATAGGCAACTTAATTCAGACAGGTCTAGTTCTGAACAGTGTTGGTTCTGAACAATCCTCTTGCTTTAACTGAATGAAGGTAAATGATTGTGCGTAGTATGATCCAAACTCTTGCTTCTCAGGAAGCTCTTAGAACAGCCAGTGGTAATGTGGCTTATTAGTATGCTAAAATCATTGCTTTTTTACAGTACATGTATTTACAGTTACACTTGAGTTCCTGTCCATAAAAAGGATGTGGTAACTGTTTCCTAGTAATCCAGGTGGCTGGCAGTTGTACTAATACCAATTAAGAAATAGACAGCATAGCACAGTTACCATTGTATAAATGTGATTTGTTATTGCTTAGTAAGATTAATTTAATATACAGGGAGCTTGTATGCAGTATAGCAAATTGTATGACTACAGTTGTAACAATATAATTAATATCTATGTAATATAAAATATAATTGTATGGCTAATTGTATACTTGAAGTATAAATCTAAAGTAGGACTATTGTCCAAATATTTGACTATCCAGCTGCTGATAATGACCAGATACTTTATAGCTGTGCCTTCCCAACTTTTTGCGTAGCTGTGTGTCAATTGAGAAAAGTAGCAGTTACCTGTTTCTCCCAAGGTCCAGATCCTCACCTTGGCCTGTTACTCTAGAGCATTTAGAGCAAGCATCTGTATCTCTACTCCCCAAGAGGTGCCAGGAGTTTTGAAGTTGAATTAATAAGCTGGGGGAATAACTTTGGGAGTGAGCCAGATTTCAATATACCATACTTAGCTCAGGACTGATAATTCTGGGAGTACTGTTTAGGTGTTCCTGAGGGTGATTTCGTGGTAGGCTTTAGCCAATGTATGATCCCACCACTGCAGTCTGTGCAGGAGTGCCTTCCCTCAGCTCTGATCCAGCTCCAGTTGGCACCAGCACAAAGGTGGTGGCAGGAATGTGGTACAAGAAAGGGAAACAGCAGCACTGAGTTGTGTCTTCATACGTATCAGGTTCAGATGGACATGATTTTGTGAGCTCTGTTTCCTGTGGTGTGCTTCCTGATCAGGACTCCCGCCTTTGAAAGAGGGTAGATGCTCCCTCCTTCATACCTCTTTGAAACCTAAACCCCACAAAGTTCCACGCCAGAATTTCGTGTTTGGAGCTGTTGCAAGTGGTGATCTAATTCTCTTGTTTTGGGGGAAGATGGGATGTGAACTGGTGCCCTAGTTGTACACAAGAGCCTAAGGCTTGAGGCAGAGTGCCATGGTTTATTGCTAAATGTAGCACAGAATGGTTTTAGTCCATTGGCCTCTGGATTATGGGCCCTGTATGCTTCTGCAGCAAATTCTATTATGCATTTAAAAATCTTCCCCACACCCAGGGACCTCCCATATGGAGGCAAGTGCCAGAGGCTAAGTAGTGTTCCTGTTTCAAAGTTTCTGATTATGATGATAACTCTAGGGAATCATTTTGTCAGTGTATGGAGTAGAATTTGGGGGGGGGGGGAAGGGGAAGAAGAAAAAGTCGTTCTGCTTTTTTTTATTATTATTATTAAGAGTTTGAAATCTCTATGTAAATTTAAAATCTCATTATGCAAACTCTGAATCATCATCAGTTCCTGCTGAAGAATATTACCGACAAAGAAAATTCACCATCCTTGGTAAATTTTTCTATAGATCATCTATGTGTCAAAATACAGATTAAATGACTTTTTCCTCCAAATAAGATTATTTTCTGTTAATCTTCCACCTGAAATAGAATAACTTTACATTTTTATGTTTTTAAATTAAATATTTTTTGTTTTAAAAATTATTTTATTAAAGTTTTGGGGAGAAGAAAGATGACAAAACCAAATTACAGTCATTTACAGTTACTTTGATGAAAAATAAGAGGATTTTTTTTTGAACATTCAGTTGAAAATTTTTCAATTTTGATGAAAGCAAGATTTGAAAAAAAGGACAATATTTCAATATTTCAGAACTTTTACTTACCTGAGAAAACAATTTCCTGCTGAGCTTTTCATAGGATTGCATAGAGGACAGAAGCCTACATGTTTAGACTTGTAAAATCTAAACAAACGTATTTTCAGATGACCCTGCAGTTCTGACACAGGTGAGAACAGAGACTACTACAGTACTGAGCTGTGCAAAAGACTTGGTCCTGGACATTTTATTAGTTGTTAGATCTTTTAGAGGTTATTGATTTGGAGCATGTTGTACAAGTACCAAAGCAGGCAGTGTCTGCTCTCCAAAAGTCTGTCTTGTCTGTTTGCATTGGCAAGGATGTGTGGCAAAGCAGGGAGACGGAGAAGGGAAAGCAACTTGCCCAACTCTTGGAGGTGGCAAGTGCCCCAAGCAGAAGCGGACTCCAGAGGGGCATCTTACACGCACGGTGTGCTGCACGTTTCCTGCTCTCCTGTTCTGCCACTTAGGTGCAGAATTCTCTTGTTGCTCACTTTGTAGGGGGGAGTATGGCACATGTGTTTACTTTCTTTGGGAAATGCTGTCCTTCCACAAATTTATAATTACCTTTTTTTCATTCTATTTTTGAGGAGTCCTAGTTTTGTTCCTGGTTAGTTTCTATTTTATAATGTGAGCTTTTTTCTCTTTTTCTCTAAGTTTACTTAGTTCTGTATTGGTCAATCTTTTTGTTGTTGTCTTTTCCCCTTTGCGTTTTTCCCCTAGACTTTTTTCCCTCTGTACTGTGTTTTTTGGGGATTTTATTCCCCTTTTCTCTCTCTTCCCCCTCTCCATAATTTCTAGGCACACCTGGGACAGCCTAATTGTTGATAACTTCTATAGTATTAAAGGCCATTTATGGATGTACAAAAGCCAGTGAATGGCACAGAGACGTCACGGTTTGAAGATGGGCTTTCCAGGTCCAAATAGTGAACTTAGAGCCCAAAATCTGTTCTTGAGTCCATGCTAAGGCCTAGTAGCTGGACAGAACCAAGCCCGTGGAGCCAGGAGCTGCTTTAGCGGCAGGAGGAGACAGGCACACTGTGTACCGAACAGCCGCCTGCTTAGAGGCCACCTCTGCCTGGTCAGACGGAAGGGGTTACGTAACGAGAATCAGGCTCTGGCCAAGTTTGATTCAAGTTCTGAAGTAAAACCCGGAAAGAAAATCTATCCTCACCATAAGGGGCTTTGATAAAACTTTTAGGACTGTAATGAAAGACGTGAAAGGGTGCAAAATTTGAAGACAGGGACAGTTTTCTCAATGTCTGGAAAAAAAACAATTTCTAGATACTGTTGCAAACGTCATAATCCACATGGCAGGTTTATTTCTTTTCTATCTTTTGGGAAGCTGATTACTGAATTTATTTTATTTTATTTTAGTATTTTTTTTCCAGAAATCCTCACAGTGGGCTCACATTTTACAAGGATATTTCATGTTTGGAAAACATAACTTTTTTGTGTGTAGGGCTTTTTTTTTTTATGTCTGAGGAACTCTCAGACATTGTGGGTTCAAGTTAAAATAATCAGCTCAGCCATACCTCTAGTCAAATTGTAAAACTGTATTTGCAGGTGTTGCTCATAAAGCCAAATGTAATTGCTAGAGAAGTCAGCAGGAAATCGGCTTCACTTGTATGTGAACCAAGTTCACAAACGGTTGCAGTGATTAGCAGCGTGAGTTTTCTACATACAACGGTTCCCCTGCGGAAGGTCTTAGAATAGTTCTAGAACCTGTCATCAAAAATTTGTCCTGTTATTACAAAGCCTGAACTTATCCCATGTCGAACAGTACTTAAATCACAGTCAGTAGTCCCAAGCTTCTTGTTTTCTTTAAAGTCACATTTGACCGAACTATTAACAACCAGCACAGTTTTTTCCTTTGCTAAACCACAGGGTACAAATCTCAGGTTTTTAACTGCTGCTAATCTGATGTTGAATCCCACTGAGGAGAAAAGGTTGCAGCATAATGATTTGCAAATAGATCTTTAAAATTAGAAAGCAATATGTTTATTGGGAAATATACAAAGTTCTTCTTGTCTTCTTCTAAATTGTAAGTTTTGTGTTAGAAACAGGTTATGGAGCATTGGATTGAAATATGCTGCCATACTCTTTCGAGTCAGAAATTACTATTTTCAGGGACAATCAGCATCTTCATGTTTTTATGAGAAAACAGCGGAGTGTCTTGAGAATGTGATAATGGCATGTGTAGCGGGATGCTTGCATATGTAGTTAGCTGGGAAATGTTTATAAATATAGGCTGCAAGGGGGGGTTATTTTTGAGAAAGCTGTTCATAGCTCTCAAATTTACAAGGGTTTGTGCATGTAAATTGACCTACAAGATGCAGGCATTGGGTATCTACAAGTAAAACTCGATATTAGTGACATTGTAGAAAACCAGTCTTCCTTAAAGAGTTATTTGAATAACCAATTTCTTTTTATATTTTCATAATCATTTACAAGTGCTTTTTCTTTTCCCCAGTGATCCCTGACTAGTCTTAGCTTTGGTGTTTTGTTATTAGTTGTTAGAATCAGAAATGTATGTATCCAGGACCTGATGTGACTGTTCACCTGTGTGATTTATGCAATAACATAGCTAAGTCCATATATTGCCCATCAGGAGCCACATTGTTCAGTCTTGGGAAGCCAGTATGTGTGCTCCCTGCTGCATCTGGGAAGATTCTGCTTTTTGATGAAGCTGATGTTCATAGTGTGGCATGTACCCTCTCTCCATCAGTACAGCAGGAACTGGTTGCAGTCAGGATCTCTCAGCAAAACCACAGTAACTGTCTGCACTTTTTCCACTAGTGTCAAAAAGATCATGCAATGTTTTGAGCACTGCTGCTGAGAGAGGAGGGTGATAAGCATGTTGCTGGGAATGTCCAGAGCTAGCTGCTGAATGCAGAAAGAGGAAATAGTTTCTTGATTTTTTTTAATAATAATCTGAAACTGCTCATGCTTTATAGCAAATCAAGCATTGGTTAGGGATGTACATGTTAAAACTTTGGAAAGGTAGCTGAAATATTGATACTGTAAATAAATGAATACTTGGAAGCCTTTGGGAAGTAAATGTATTCATCTACTAATACATGCAGATTTAAGAACCAGCTGTAGAGTTAACTTTTTTCCCCCCTTTTTGTACAAAATGTTAAGTCAGTGCCTCTGAAAACTAATAAGGAGAACAGTATGTCTGTCTTTCTGGCTGGCTGCTTCAGAACAAAGTAGTTCAGAGGCACAAGCCTCAGAAAGCGGTCATTGTTTTGTCTTATCACTTTTGTGCCATATGTTCTTTTAAACAATTCAAATGACAGTAAGACTACCCAGTCTCCGGTAGAAGACGGTGTGCAACTGTGTAAAGGTTTTTTTGACGAGGGTTTGTGGTAACTGCTTAACTTGCAACACAATTGTGTGTTCCATTTTCTTTATTTTATTTTTTTAACAGTAAGTTTCTAAATAATTAGAGTGCATTTTGTTTCAGAGTCATTCACTGTATAGCTCTGATTACTGAGGACCATGCATGACACACTCGGTAATTCCGTCTAGAATTTGCGGAAGTTGATGGTGATTAGAACAAAGCCAAAGGGGTAAACATCAGGAACAATGTATAAATAAAAGATACAGTCTTTGATTACTTGATTACTGAAAAATGCTTAGTTACTGTGCCTTACCACACACCTTTCTTATGCTTTTTTAGCAAAGGTAAATACCTACAACTTGAAAAACAGTCATGTTTGTTGTATACTTCTTTTCCAGAAGGAATGTGTTGCGTTTCTCTTGCAGATTTCTTTTTTAAAAGGCCTTGCTGTAATTTATGAAAGAGATAAGCCAGTTATGTGAGTGTTAGCAAGGTCAACATATTGGTGGTACACATGCTTATTTTTGTGATAGGTGGAGTTTGGCAGGGGTGTTAGGTTTTCTTTTTTTTCTTTTTAAAAAGAGTTAAAACCCGGAAGGGTTGAAGTGAAGAACAGCTCAGTCCTGACAGAAATGGATGGCTGGGTTGAATGCAAGTGATGCAGCCAGAAGTGCAAAACAATTGTGTTCTAATTTATTTAGCTCTTGTCATTTGTGCTCATCAGGAAAGTTTAAGGTGTCTATTCTGTATGACAGATGTGCTGGGGAATCCAGGCCTGGAAACGCAACTATTTACTACTATTTTATTACTATTATACTTAATTTAATGGAAAAGATTTACTAGGAGCATGTTGAGAAGAATTGCTATGTCATCTAATAGCTACTTAAAAGATATACTGGGATGGGATGGGATGTGAGGGAACTCTTTTATGGAAGTGGTTACTGTAAGCCCCAGTGATGCTCAGTTGCTGATGGGGAGGGAGATGCTGCAGAGCGAAGAGGAACTTCTTTTCTCATGGTGACTATTTAGTAATGAATGATGGCAAACATATTTATTATCAGGTAAGGTATTTTATGGAGCTGTTGTAATAAATAAATGGATTCTGTTTCCTCTATTGGAAGATGATTGTTTCCTTTATTGGAAGATTTCCATGAACTTAACATTCCTTTAAGTAAATGTAATACATACATTGTTAAAATCAAATAGTTGGTTGAATTCCTAATTTTTGGTGAATTCTAGCCCCTGTGACCCAGGATCTGTCCGTGGGAGATCATCGTTCTGTTGAGGAAGCCTCAAATCAAGGTGGCACAGCTGGAACTGTTTGTTTATACCCCAGTTGTCTTCTCTGTTATTTGTGGCGTCCTTCACCCTGTTCCCCACCCTACTTTATTTTGGACACAAGTTCGTTCACCACTCTGTGTAGCCAGCAGGTTGAGGGAAGTGATTATTCCCCTCTTTTTGCCACTTGTGAGACCACTTTTGGAGAACTGTGTTCGGCTTTTTGGTCCCCCAGTAGAAGAAAAATGTAACAAACTGGAGCAAGTCCAGTGGAGGACAACCAAGATGATCAAGGGCTTGAAGCACATGACATATGAGGAGAGACTGGGGGAACTAGATTTGTTCAGCTTTAAGAAGAGAAGACTTGGGAGATACCTTGGGACCTTCAGCCACCCAATGGGAGGCTATAGATAAATAGAGCCGGACACCTCTTGGAGATGTACAGTGATGGGAGGACAAGAGGCAACAAATCCAACATGGAATATGAAAAACTTTGATTAGATGGAATTTTTTTCCACCATAAGGGTGGCCAAATACTGGAACAGGAGCCCAGAGAGGTTGTGGTATCCCCATCCTTGGGGATATTCAAAGCTTGACTGCACAAGGCTCTGAGCAAGCTGCTCTATGTTGTCCCTGCTTTGTGTGTGTGTGCATGTTAGACTAGATGACCTCTAGAGCTTTTTTCCCACCTCCTCTTTCTATCATTCTGTGTCTTTCTCCTCCCTCTTGCACTTCCCTCCTTGAATCCAAGCTTCCCCATAGTGCCCCTGCATGTCCGACAGCCCTGCTCTGTTTTATTTTATTTATTTATTTATTTATTTTGGGGGGGGGGAGAGGGAAGGAGAAAGGGAAGAGTATTGGCTGTTGAGGGGAATGGGAATATTTTCTGTTTCCGGTTCCTGTTCTTTTCCTCCTCCACTAGTGAAAATGCAAAACAGAAGAGGCAGATGAGCTATTTTGAGTAGATACAAAACTGATACTGTGGATTTTACTGTGCTGCAATGGTATGTGGATGTGAGAAATGCTATCTCTATAGCATGTTTTAGAATAATTTTGGAATTGTGTGTTTAGTTTGCTGTATCATTATGCCACTTTTCTTACTTCAGCACATTGTTACCCACTTACTTATGAAGATGGACATTTTGGTAATTTTATTTGAGTCAAAGAAACTAATTCTGGAAAAGAACAGCTCTTTCCAGCTTGTTGCATCTGACCTTTCAGAAGTTGAGGCTCCAATTTCCTGATCCAGATGGTTGAGGAAATCTTTCTAATAGAGTAAATCTCTACAGATGCAAACAGTTCATTAATAATTCAAATTGTCTGAATTAAGACAGTCATTCCATTTTTTATGCAGTGTTTGAATTAGTGTAATCTTATTTCCTTTATTTCCTGTACTGCCTTTACTAAATCTTATTTTGATATAGCATATGATTAGGTCATGCTATGAAATAATATGTTATTAGGGATTCTATTAAATGATTTTTGGTCATATTAATTCAGGCAGTGAAAACTAGACTGGATATGAAGAGAAATCTTTATATTTAAAGAACTAAAATGCTTATAAATTACATCATTATGTCCTGTCATTTGTAGGCAAATCTCAGTGTGATAATCAGTCTGGTCTAACTGTAACTTGGATAGCAAACTTCTGGAGATAGGCAGGTCTTCTATTCAGTGTATTCTGTATATCCAGGTTTATGTGATCTGAGTGCTTCTTGAAAATGAATGCTATCACACATAACACTTAAGTGTTTGTGATGTGTCATCTTAAAAATGAGGGTAAAGTTACAGTTGTTACAGATTTTTTTTTCTTAACTATAGAAAGAAATGGTTTTGTATGAGGAAGATGAGAACACACAGCTCAGTTTACTGTTAAAGCATAGATGTATAGCTCCCACAGGAGAAATATATCTAGATTTCTTAATGTTTGAGGGAGGAGGAGGGAAAGCAGTGAAGGTAATAGAGTCAGATACACAGAGCAGGAATCGTTGTTCTGAATTAAGAAAAGGATGTGGTTATGTAATACAAGCTTTATTACTTGACTGGTCGCAGCCTTCATCATTAACACAGCCTTATGCTGTTAGCTGGACTCTTGACGTGGCAAATGAACTAATGAACATGCCTGAGCAGGGTTTTAGTTTTTTGTAATAGCTTCTGGAGGCTTATGAACTGTCTTAGATTGGCATGTGGATAGTGTAGTTACTTGACCTTCTGTCATTCGCCTGTTTCCTGGATTACTCCAAAGTGAGTTTGAAGAATTTGCATTTGTTTTTATAATTTACATTCACTTGTCATTGTTTCCTTTTATTAACTCTGGAATACACTGACTTTTAGATTTAGTATCAGTTTGGAACTGTAGCTGCTGTGGAAGTAAGTGTACACTATAGCCTACAAATCTGACCTTTATTAAAAAGAAATAATAGAAAATGGAATAAAATTGCATCCAATATTGCTTCAAATTCTAAATCTGCTACTGGCAAATGAACAGCTCTTTCACTAAAAGTTCCTTGAAGTTAAGTATGCACTTCCATTACTTGCACCAAAGGTGTCCCCTTTTCCCCCCTCTTCAAATTGAAATGGCCACATCTTGTAGATCATGGGGTCATTAAAATGCTGAATTACAGAAAGAACTAGATGATCATACTAATTTTTGTAATAAAAGTTAAAGAAGGCGTTTCATGCCATTGGGAACAATGGACTTTTATGGGAAAATAATTCTGCCTTATTTTCATTCTTGATACCTCTATAAGAAATCTCCTTTTTAGAAAGTGAATTTCTACCAAGGCTGTGTTACAGAACTTGATGTCAGTGAGTCAGAAATATTAGTTAACCCACATTGAACAAGCCTGGACTCTTAGAGTTTCTCTTAGTCTTGGGAGTGGGGCTTAAGGATTTGAGCTGGGCTTTACTGCTGAATCAATGTGTTACCAGCAATCTTTACTGATGAGAACTGGGCTTGCCAGAAAAGTGAGGATTGTAGGTACTAATCAGAGCAAGTTACATGTTTCCTCCTAGTATTAAAAACATATTTGGTGCTCTGACTGCTTTTGTTGTTCCCCACGTGACTGTTGTTTCTTTGGAGCACAGATAATACCCCCCCCCCCTTTTTTTAAGATCTTTTTTTTCTTTTGGAGGGTGGGAATTGTCTGGTATAAATTATTCGTCTTTCTAATAGACAGGAAGTATAATACTCTGACTGCGTTAGCATTCTTTTACAACTGGTTGCACGTTCTGCAAAATTGAACAGTAAAATAACGTTTCTCCCCGTATAGCGTGATAAAAACCCAGACTCTCCTCCTGACATACCTGCAGGTATTATAAATGCTGTTTCTGCAAACACTGGGCACCGCTACAGCACAACGACGTTACAGCTTCTCTTTCACTAGCAAAACACCTTGAACTAGGGCTTCTCTTTGTCACAAGAAAGTTAGTAACTGCCATGTTATGTGAACAAGAAAGTATTTCTGCATCCCCTTGTCCCTGCTGACTGTAGCCAAAGCACTGTGAATGCTGTAGGGGAAGGTCAGCTTTGTTGGTGGGTAGCAAGAAAGGACGTGTTTGGAAGCAGTTTTGGAAATCTCCAATCTTAGAGACTGGGGGAGAGAGAGGTTCTAGAAAGCACTGGGACAGGGGAGAGACCTTAAAAGCAGCCAAGATAATTCTGTTAATTATATTGCTTTTCTTACTGGACGTTTTTTCTTTTTATTAAGATGTGAGAAACTGGGAAAGAATGACGTAGATTTGATTAATGGTTGCCTAGACTGCACTATGAATGGAGTGGATAAAATGCTTTTGAAATAGATTTGGCTTTTAAAAAAGAAAGAGATCTTTTATTCCTTCTGTTCCTTATATCATTTGCAGAGTGAGTTGCACTTTGGTATCTCGACTAGAAGTTGTTTTTCCAATGTGAGAGCACATCTCCTTCCCAGGGATAGAGAATTCCAGAGGATGCCAGTGTCGCGTTTGCCCTTGGCCTCCGAGAGGGCAGATGGGGTTTTATCACATGAGAACCCAAAAAGGCATCACGTTTGACGGTGCTGGCAGCAGCCAAGACCGCTTTGTTAATCCATGAATTTCCTCACTAATGTTGTATCAAAAGGAAAGCTAGGTAAGCCTTGAGACTGAGGGGATTCATGAATCAGTGCTTGTCGGGAAGATGTGCCGCAGCCCCTGCTTTCCCTGTGGCACTGCCAAGCGCTGTCCAGTGCAGCATTTGCTGGCTTCCACCTAATCTTCCATTATAAAAATAATGGGAGTGTGTATGGGGCACTCTGTTTCAAAAATGCTTAAACAAATTTTCATATTAAATATATATATTTTTTTTCCTATATATAAAATGGATCTGCCAATATGATGGTTATTGAAGTGACTTTGGATCAAACTATTTGAAAAAGAGATTTTTAAAGTGAACTAGACAGTATCTTCTTAGGACTTTTTTTGATTCTGAGTACTATTCTGATTTTCTACTGACATTCGTAGTGATTTCATATGAGAAAAATGGAATGTAGCCTATTTTATTCTTAAGGTAACTGTGGTCAGATTGACATAATCTTTGACACTTGCTCTTTTGTGACACTATTTTGAGAATATAACTTTTCCTGACCTTTTTAAATCTAATCTGTGTTTGTTTTTGCCTTCTGCATTTTTTTTTTTTAGATAACCCCCCTCCTGCCTTTTTTCCCCCCCACATAAACAGTGCTGTCAGTCTAAATGTACTTGATCCTGAAGCTAACAAAAAACTCATATGACTGCTAATGGGAGAAAAAAGAAAGCCATCGAGCCTGCAGTTACTATGCCAACACTGTTCCCTGGGGTGCAGCCACACAGGGATGAATGCTGTGAAATTAAGCTCTGCTTGATAGGTAGGGACGTACCTTTCCATGGGGCTGTGTGCTCTCTGAAGCTTTCATGTACGTTATAGTTTGCCATCTGCATGTTTAATGTTATGCATGAATCTGAGCTGTCCATTGTTCCCTGCTCCCGGTAGGTGTGCACTTCCGTTCCTTATTTTTGGGTAGTGTGAGGGAAGTTCGTATTTCAAAATGTACAGCGTATTATTTCCATGAAAATGGATTATAAAATGGATCCGAGACTATGAAGAAAGAGTGCATTCTGACTCAAATTCTAGTTAGCTCTGTAAAGTTGTTGGAGTTGTACTTTATTATCACTTACTTTGCATTTGCACTGTCTCTTTGTGGTGGCAACGTGAGGATAAGCAAAGCATTTCACAAGAGGACCACTAACACAACTGAAACATCAGACACTGGTGCAGGACAAAATTTACTTTGTGTGTCTCTGAGTTTGCATGTGTGCTTTCCTACTTTTTTTGTAGCTGTATTTGTCCTGAAGTCACATGACTGTTGTGTGCATTCACATAGATCATGGGATCAACTGTGTTTCAAGTTTTTCTATAAGCAGGAGATCATGAGACTCAGGTAGCACCTTCTGTCATTCTTGCACTTGCGTGGCTGCAATATATTTGGAATTCGTTTTGTTGAGTCGAACATTCTCTACAGGTTCACAGTTCCTAGAGAGACCAGGAGAAGAATCTCCTGGGAATCAGGATCCCGTTGACAAACCGATATGTTAGAGGTGCTTCACCTGTGCCGTATCTTGTGGAGTCAGAGCTTGCTTCTTGCTTCGCGGGCATTCCTTCCTTAGGTTTGCAGAAAGAACGAATAGGGCACTGTTCCATGTTTTTCCTCTCTTCTGCCTTGTGTTTGTGCTTACTGGGGGTAGGAGAGGTGACAAGAAATACAGTATTCAGTTGGCTTTTTAAGCAGGCCACAAATGTTTAAGGCTGTCACAGACCTTTGTTAGAATTGTGTGTTATAATTGGTCTCTTGGAACATTTAGATTTAGTGGCTCTGCTTTGGAAAATACCTGTTAAGAAGTAAGCAGACTGTCGCAGGTATTGAAACAAATCCTAAATCCTTTCTGTGAGTGAAACAGCTCAATTTTTCTTCTGCTTCGTTTGCTTCTCAGCCTTCCACTCGCAAATACATGCAAAGTACAGTCAAAGCTGTTTATAAAATATGTTTAGCTTGCCAGATTTAATTACTTGAATTTTCCTGGAAAACCATTGATTGGTTATGTAAGTGGAAATTCTGTTGGATATTTTGCTAATGCTTTTTTAGCCATCTGAGAGGTTACTTTGTGCACTATAAATGCCAGTCTGGAAGATTTAGACTGAAAGCATGATAAAGCTTGTGCAGCTCTGAAGTTTCACAGTCTTTTTAGATTTTTGGGGGGTAAGAGTAAGACAGTCTTAGACTGAATAGCACCTAATGTAAAATATCTAAATTACAATATTTTTGTATACTGATTTTTTTTTTAAAAGATAAAAAGCAATGGAGTGGAATTAATGCTAATTGCACTTACATAATGTCCCAGTGCGGTTTCCTTCTAGACCAAGCAAGTACATTTCATCAGTATTTATTATTTAGCACTGAGAGTGCAGCCAACATGTCAGATCTTGGCCAAAAAAGTAACCAAATACATTACTTTTAGTTATGCAGATTTATAAAAGAGATTGTAAACAAAATGTAGAAAGCTGGTCTGCAAGAGTTAAAAGCTTAGCAAATCCAAAGGTTCAGGACATAATTTAGATCTACTGGATATAGCTGTATATATAGGAGAGTTAAGAATTAAAGTTTAAGATGACTAAGATGTTGTGTCTGAGTCTTTCCTATCAGCCAGAGATTGACCCCAGAAAGGGGTTGTACCTTTCTGATCTGGCAGCCAGAGCTCCCCATAATTAAGTGTTAATATTGCACCCTGCTCATCGAAGTTGACATCTGTGACCATTGCATCAGCGAAGCTCAAACTACAAAAAGGGGGAAGGAGGCAGAACATCTAATTAGGAGCTCTTACGTATCAGCGGTCATGTTGATACAGAACACATACGAAATCAGAGTACCATCTCTATGTGATGTGCATATATTTTATATGTGATAGGTGTAATTCCCAGCTTGGATATACACCTGCTAGATACCATCAGTCTTGGGCTGCTTCGCTGCTCTGTTAGCTGCCTCCCTGTGACTCAGAATGACCTGTGACTTCCTTGCGCAGTTGAGGCAGGCTCCTTACTTATCCACAGGATTTGACTGTGAAAGCACAAGCATTGTAATTCTGACTTAACAAATATTTTCATAGGCCCAATACTTTCCTGTAAGAAGTATGTATTAATTAAGCTGAGGGGAGGGTCTGGAGCAATAACCTACTAAAACTTGCCTTTTTCATGTTTATAGAATTCCCTTGAACAGATGATGGTTTTTTTATGTTGTGGCCTATAGGAATTGTGTATTGACCAAATGTATAAATGTAACAAACTCCTCCCTTGATGAAAATATACCTAGGTACCTACCAATTTTGCAGAATGCTTCTCATAAGATGAGAACCAAAGGCTTCTTTCCTTATCTCACCAACTTCAGATTTCTATTGGTCTTTAACAGCTGACTGCTACCTGAAAGGCCAAATTCTACAGTTAGTACTCAATGAAACTTGTCTGGTGGGATAACCATCTGACACTTATGGAATGCCTGCTGCTGCTAAAAAGAGATCTGCTATTCTTATGTTTGCGACCTTCTGCTTTTCTGAAAAACTTTCACTCGTATTAGCTAATGTACTGGGCAGGTCTCAAATGTAGCAATTTTGTAAAACAATATATATAACTTTACTTCTTGTAAGATCTAATGCACCTGCTTTTGCAGGGGTTTTAATAGAAGCCAGCCAGCAGCGAGACGTGAAAGCTGTATGGGAGTGGTATGTACCTGCAATCTACCTGGGATATGTGTGCCTCACTAAGGTTAATGCAGAGCTTTTAACCTTGAATGGCAGCAAACCAACTTACAGAAAATACTTTAATCTTTACACCATGCATTATCAGGCAGAACACCTGAAACATGATTTAAGTGGTAACTCTATTCACTATATCTACCTCCTGCTACACAGGAAATGAACTTTGTATTCTGATGCATAAGTGAAGCTGTGCTTCTGAATTAAAACGCGTCAGATTGTCTGAATGCGGAAATTAAGCACCTGATTGAAAGTGTGCCTCATAAATATTAACTCTAGCTGCATTCTAAAAATAGAAAGCATATTACAACATCTAGTTAATAAACAGATACCTTCTCTTTAGCATGTATTCCTCTTTATCCACTCCCATTTTCATCAGGAATATTTTCAGAAGAGTGTGTCACTTTTCTTTCAGTTCTGTCAAATAAGGACCAGAGCCCTGAGGTCTGCAGCTGGATCCGAGTGTGTGCTGGTGTGCTAATCCTTCCATGTGAGCTGCTTTCAGGCTTAAAATCCTGAAAGATGCGCTTAAAATGTGGATTCTGTATTACTAAATAAGCTTTGAATTGTGAAGGAAAAGTCAGGGAGAAAACTGAAGCCAAGGAAATGAGTGGGGCACTGCTGATTCTAATCCAGTGCAGGCAGTAGGGATTATAGTTTAAAATGTTACTAGTCATATTGAACTGGGAATAAGTTACTCTCATAGGAATCTGTTTATATATTTAAAGGTAGTGCAGCAGAGTTCTGTGATTAGGACTTCCCAAGGTGATAATAAGGTCTGAATATCCCCATGAAATTCTATAATCTGAGAATAAAAAAGCTGGTTCCTCTGCTTCTGCTAGCAGATTTTGCTAGCTATTGACAAAATGGAAAAAGACTTAAACTGTCTGAATGTCTTACCGGTGACATTGGTAGTGGTAATGAGGTGGTGATAGCTGTACTTAATGAAGGACTAAAGTCTTCAAATGAATTATTTATTTCTTTGGGAAAGTTATTGTCTTCATGCTGCTATTTAAAATTTCATTTTAGTAATGTTAATTGTCAGACTATTCAGAAATTTTATGGAATTATCACTCTGTAACATCATTTTACAGTACTCTTTATAGCTAAGGATGTTTTTCAGAGTATTCAGGAATTAAAATGCAGAATGTTAATACAGCTCACTTTTGGCAAAGAAGGTAAATAACAGTGTTAATATAATTCGATGATAACGGTGGGGGTTTTGATACTAATATAGGAGTAATTTTTAGTGTGTTTGTTATTCACAGGATGTTTATACAATAGGGTTATTAAACAGGAGCTTTATGTAACAGTCAATCAAAATATACAGGACTAGCTAAAATAGAAGTGGTTGCAGTGGAAAAAGAGAGGGAGATATGTAAGCAATGGAAAAATAACAGCAGTAAAAGTGATAGAAAATTTCGTTAGGAGAACCAACAAGATAGGATAAAGGATAGAGCTTGGTACATGTAAGAAGGTGAGCAGTTTAAGTGCAATCACATATGTTGTCTTTTAAGATGTTATTAGATATCTGCCGTTAAATTCAGAGATTCTCTAACATTAAACATTTCAGCAAACTTGTAGAAAATGCAATTCTATTTTTGCTACTTTAAAAAAAAAAGACAAAATTTGAGCTGGAAACTCAGTTTTTTATTTCATTGTCTATTAAATTGTAAGCTACTGAGAAGAGCCTGTGCTATGCGTTTTTGTCATTTATTTGTTTATCCATTTATTTATTTTACATTTTATGCTTATGCTTGTACTTCTGTTATTATCTATGTTTTACAGCTTATGCTGTGCATGTCTTTGCCTGCACAAAGGCATATGCAGGCATAAAGGGGTTTACTAATAGCAAATAATAATAGCATTTCACCTTTTTGTCTGTATGCTGATGGCAACATGTGTTCCATTAGCCCTCTGATTGCAGTGCTCTTGTCAAGATTCCTGCTTTCGCTGCTGGATTCTGAAAGCATTTGATCTTGGGCATGCACTGAGTTTTTCCTAAAGCCTTTCAGACTGACCATCAGCAAATGAAATTTTTAACAGTTTGATCCAATATGTAAATCACTGAAATAGGGGTGGAGAGGTCCGTAAATGTTTAATGATTTTTTTTTTTTTTTGAACTAGAGAAGCAGGAATCTGTATGTAAACTGAGAAATTTCTTGGTTTTTGCAGTATTGTTTCCAAAACCAGGTGAAAAATACAAGGATCTCAACAGGAAACTGCATGCTTTTCCTTGCAGTCTCTTTTTTCCACTGATAGAAAACTCTGTGCTGTATGGCCTACATCCACCTATTTTATGTTCCTCTCTATTTTAATTGGTATGTTTTTAACAGACCTTCTTTTCCATAACTATGATGATTGTAGCCGTCTAAATTGGTTTTGATGAGCAATCATGGGACTCTGGACAGTTTGTGGCTTGTCTGGAATGATGTACGTAAGCAGGACAGTCTGTCGGAGATGCTCTGCGGAGATGTCCCCCACTAATTTCAAGTATTCAAATCGAGATTTCTTTCTGCAGCTGCAGTCTCGCCCAGAATGTCAGCCTTTGTTGTCTCCCTTGCTTTTTTTTTTTTTCTTCCCCTTCCCTTTGTTCCTTGAAAGTCTCGCCAATGATACTGGAGAACCTCCTGCCCATATCACTGTTTAGAGTAGCCTCTTACGTTCTCTAGGGCTTTCAGCTTCTCACTGGAACTCTTTAATTTTTTCTATCTTCCCCATGTTTCCTGGTCTTTCGTATTGGAATTGAATAAACTTCAGAATTTTTCTCTCCTGTGTAATTTAGTAGAACTAATTTCATTTAGACCTTCACAAACTCTCTGAATTGCTTTGTTTGAATACTGAAGCCATCATGGCCATTAACGTAGCTATTAAGTAGCGAAGGAGGGAAAACTTGGAACTCACCAGTTCACTGCGGTTAACTAACTTATGCGCATGTTTTGATTGATTGTGTGAGCTGAAGTTCAAGTTCTGCTGTGATTATGTCATGAACTGCAACATAGAAGAGTAAATAAGAAGTTACGTGATACGAGAAGCTTACAAACGCTGAGCTAAATTTTCAATGTTTAGCTGTTGTTGCACACATCAGTCTTCCAGTATTATCTTGAAACCACTTGAAAATATCAAATGAATGAATGAATTTTGAGATGGGTTCAGAAATATCTTTCAGACAACAAAGAGACTATTTAATTCCATTTATTTAATTCTATAATTCTCTGGTTCAGACCATATTTGAAAAAATTTGTGCAAAACAAAGCCAAATAATGAGTTGTCCCCTCCTTATTTTTCTTTCCCATTGCCAAAGGATCATTTTTACTTGTCAGTTGCAGACTTCTGAAAATTTCAACTTGAAGCTCATTCTTAATGATGAATGGTATCTTTTTGAAGTATGATTTTTAGCAAAGCACAGCTTAGGTAAAACCTTTTGCAGTCTGTGTATTACCTTCATAATTCAGAATGTAATCTGATTTCTTTATAACTGCTGCATAGCCAAACACATGCATGTTACTGCTGTGGCTTTTCATTTAAGACGAACTGAAAGATTTGGTAAACAGGCTAACCATTAATATGTTTTAGTTTACATTGAGCTAACATTGGAATGCGTGTGCTGGGATTAAGATGAAATTGTTTTTTCAAAATGTCAAAATACCAATTTTGATGGGAAAATTCCTGCAGAGTCTTAGGTGGGTTTTAAATACAAAATGCAGATTTTAATTTTTAAAGGAATAAAGCTTATATATGCAATTTGTGTATGTTGCACAGGGAGTGCGGGTGACAAAGCGGTTGAAACATGGAGCCCTACATTAATTGTATGCCCATTGCTGGGAGGCTTTGTGCTGAAATGCTCTTTGATCTAGAGCTGTCGTGCAGCACCAGGGGACTGTGTCCGGGTGGGTAGAGACTGTCCGGTTTCTCCTTTCACCTGCTTCCTGAATGTGGAAGGAAGCCCGAGGCTTTGCCCTGGCCACAGCCACCGGTGTAGTTGCGGCAATCCAGTCTCCTGGTGTTTCACATAACTAACAGACATCTCTAAGGGAGTACGAAGTCTTAGAACTCTTGGCTTCTGTAGTCACCTTCTGGCAAGGCAGGAAGATGATCACTGGAAAAAGCAGAATAACTTCTCTTTTCTTCCTCCTTCTTTCTTCCTTTCTTCCTCTCCCCCCCCCCCCTTTTTCTTTCTCTCTTATGGAGTAAATACATGTTGCTTCAAGGACAAAAGGTGTAAAGATTTATCTTGACAATTTCTAAATGAAGATTTTAAACAATTGTGGTTAAGATGAAAGTAAATAAAAGTAACAGGGCTATTACTCTTTGCATTAGGAGTGTGTGTTTGTGGAAATGTGGGTGTTGGTGTAGATTACAGTATTGTGAAGTAGCAGTATTGGTTTGGTTGTTTTTCTTTGTGACACAAAATGAGACTCTCTAACAGTGATCTTCTGGTATTGTAGTCAGAGGCGTGAGTGTATAGCAAGGCACTCAGCATGTAATTGCAAAAAATAGAAAAGTTTTGATAAGTAAATAAAAAGATACGAAGACAGCTAGTTAGAAACCACATCGGATGTGGGAGAGGCACTTTTGGGAGACGACGTTTCTGTCTATTCAGAGATGATAGTATACTACATGGATAAGATTTGTAAACATCTTATCTGAAAGACTAGCATATAAAGACCTGTGATCATCATGTCCCTGTTTGGGGCATGTTTTCTTGTGGTACTGTATTGTTTCCTTGGGAATGACAAAGGGAAAACCCATGAAGAATTGCGCAGTGTGTGAAAAGAAAGGGAGATCCGGTAAGTAGCAACCATATACGAATAACTGTATCCTTTCTACCACTGCCCAGTTCATAGTGTCAGTCAAAGCAGCTAAGTTGAGAAAATAACTTTTATTTAGGGGTTTACCATAGAATCCTCAGTGTTTGGTAATTCTGGGTTAAAACAGGATGCTTCTTCCCTTGGTCAAAATAAAATATATATGTGTGTGTGTGTGTGTGTGTGTGTGTTAAGCTCAAATCTGAAAGTCGTTCTCAGTTTTACCAGCGGAAAGGGAGTACTGCAGATGGAAGTGAATATAGATCTTTCAGTTGAAAAATAGTATCTTAAGATCCCATGAGTGCTTCACAGACCTTGCCAAATCAAGTGGAATTTAAAGCAGCTCCCTCTTTCTTCAAATTTTTAATTGACTGTTTAATGAACTTTTAAAGAACAGCTGGGTATATACCAGACTATTAACTAAGTTGATGTTTTATCTGAATCCTTCCTATGCCAACGAATGTTGGTAAGGACATAAAAAAGGATAAAAAAGGCTTTTCCATTTCTGTCTTGTCTGGGCTGCGCTTTTTGGATTCCTTTTATACTGTCAGTCTTGCAAGTGTGCATCCCTTTCAACACCACTGTTCAGAGAAAAATTATGTAAGTTTGTCTTCTTCCTCACCCCTTCACACAAGTCCATTTTTTCCTAAATATACACACTGATAGCAGACTTGTACTACATGAATCACCTGTTTTTTTTATATGTATATTTTAGTGTTTTTTTTAAGATGTTTCTTTGGAAAAGCACTTAGTTTTCTTTCTGCATAACCACTTGCATAATTCTATTTCTATTACAAACTTAGTACAAATATTAAAAAGGAGCACAACTGTAGTAGGAAAAGATAGTGAATATTGGAAAGCTGCTGCTACAGATGTGAGAAGGTAGTAGTAAAGAGTGTGAGGACCAAGTTAGTCTTGAGTGGCAGAGTGACAGTTCCAGACTTAGCAGCTGGTTTTTATTCTTATGTCTGACAGACCAAATCTTTGACTTTGCTAACACTTAAGCTAATAATCCAAATATTATTTAGTTTGTGTATGTATTAGAAAAGACCCTCTGCAGCTGAAGTCATTATTTTGTAATCCTCTTGAGGTGAATTGTATGTTTTGCTGGTGCTCTGACCTTTATCTCAACCCAATAGGGCAAGTGTGGTTGGGTAAATCAATACTAGCAGCCTTGATTAAGAATCACCCAAATATAAGTGGCTGAAAATTGTGATGTAGTTCTGTTTTGGAGAACCCTGCTGTTAATAGCTCTGTTCCTGTTGTCTTATCAGTTAATGATAGGCAATGTGGATCTTCTATCTCCCTGTGTATTTGAGCGTTGCCTATTTAGGAGAATCTTTATGGTTCCCAAAATTAGGAATTTTGCTTTCTGTCGGCATATTTTTCTGAGTGATTTTACTCAGAAAAAATTTTCTGGGAGATTTTACTGTCTTCTGCTGTATATTGGAGTGCTTCTGGCTAACATTCCCTAGGCTCACTGGGGAGAACATCTATCTTCAGGCACTAACTGGCATTATGATCTTGGATCCTATCAAGGACAAAAAGCTACTAACCACATCAGTATCTGAGGGAGGGTGACTGGTGAAATTAAAGAAATCATTACTTTTGATGAGGGTTGTAGACTGATATTACAGAATTTAAACAAGAAATATTTAAAAGGGAATGTTTAGAAAGAGAATTGTAGAAACAAGCTAGAGTTGGTTGAAGAAAGTAAATATTGTACGTCACCTGTTTACTGGTATTATAGCCGTGACTGATGCTATGAGAACTTTTGTGGGTGGTGTTTCTGTCTGCTTCTCCCACTGATTCTTCAGAGAGTGTGTAAGACTTGAGGGCTGGACAACACAATGTCTTGAAGACGGACAGCAGGACTCCAATTTGTGTGCCAGTTTCTACTTGTTTCCTGTAATTACCCAGTTGCTGTAAAATATAGAAACTGTATAGCTGAGATTACTGCCTCTAGATGAGTGCTCTTGATAAATCTTTAACTGAGACCTGCTGTATCCTTCGAGAGTAAGTGTATCAAGACCTGTCTGCAAGGGAAAGGTAAGTCTATAGGTACCAGCATGGTGGCACAATTCCATGTAACCTTGTGAGATGATTGTCAGAGTTTTAACCAAGTAATAGAATACCTTACAACAGCTAGTTCCTTGTTATGCTCAAAGTTATGAGTTGAGTTAAACTCTGAAGGTAGGTACCTTTCAGTATGAACTGTCCGAGAAATGTTGATGTCTGGTTAAGAGGGTGAAGTCTGAAGTCAAGGTGCCTGAAAGGTAACTGCTGAAATGGCTTACCAGTGTCTGACGTTTTCTGTTAGATCAAGGCCATTTTCTTTGCTTGTCCCAGGATTCCCTTAGAAAATCATCTTTCAGCTCTCTTTCTTCCCCCATACTCCCTTCCCCATGCATTGCTTTAAATTACAGAATAATTTACGTTTAAAGCACCTGAGATTAGATAGCTTGAGATCACGTATGAGAGACTAATATGTGGAAATTAATTGCATCCCATTGCATTCCTGTAATTAGGTGAAAGAGAGCACAGTATGTTTCAGAATAGAGAAAGAAGGGTGAAATTTTAAATATTTTTAAGGAACAACACAGCAGCAATGTGATAAAGATCTTGTATTCAGATTTTTCAAGTCAAATATGCTGCAAAACTGCCATTGTAAAGGAGATTAATGTCACAAAAAAGTAGTGTCAAACACGTTACCTTTTTCTTTTCATACAGGGTTTTCAAAAACCAATTTTAATGAAGATTTATGCATTTTTTTTTTTTTTAAATATCATTCTATATAAACTTCATTTTAATAAAGCATAAGTTTAAGGAATAGTTCAGGCTTTCAGTTAAATGAAAGTTGATCTTTAAGGCAGCTGGAGCACCCATTTTGAAATGAGTATTTATATTTGGAATTTATAGTCTTTGATCATTGTGAGTTAAGTGTTCATTCAAAAGATAGGGCTCTCTACAGAATCCTAAGATTTACTGTAATAGTCAAGAGGTTTTTTGTTTGTTTTTTTGTTTTTGCATTAATGTTCTACTGGAAAAGTGATCTGCCCCTTTTGACTGTATTTGGTCTATAGAATAAACCCAGGATTTTAAAAGCTGTATGGTAGCAGCAGTATATCAAAAGACAAACAAAATAGAAAAGGATCTTTTTGGATCAGTCTTTTGTACTGCATGGGTAGGAGCCTGTAAATGAAAAGATTGGGAAAGTGTGTGTGTAAATGTATTTCATTAAAAAAAAAAAAAAAGAAAGAAAGAAAGAAAAGAAAAGAAAAAAGAAAAAGCCTAAATGGATAACTTTTATTTATAGTCGTGAAGAGACATATGGACTGACCTAGTGTTTTACTTGAAATTTGTTTTTCATAAAAATGCAGAGTGCTGACTATTCAAGCCTCCTGACTTACTGACATTCAGAATAACCTGTTGAGTATGCTCATTCTTTATATTTGTATCAAATAGTATGTTATGCATGGAATATGCTTTAGCTCAACTGTGTTCCTAGGGTCCTGTTTGGATCCCCATTTGCCTCTAGAAATGGATTTCAGCAAATAATTTTGAAAACAGTCTAACTTAACCTAGCTCTGTTGGCAAGTGATGACTAGTAAGAATGGAAAAGACTTTTTTCATGAAGGTGATTATTATAAAATGTTTCCAATACACTAGTGACCTTGAAGAGTGAAGTAGATCATTTTTCAAAGGCTGACATTGGAAATGGATTTTGGGATACAGTCCAAATCTATTGCAAATTATATTTAGTCTAAGTTCAAAGGAAATATTAAACCTTGAAAAGAAATTCCTGTGTTCTAATCCAGGTTAAAAGGAGCAAACTGGTATATGTAAAATTTGTTGTTTCAGAGGCAGAACTGACATGCAAAAAACATGTATGAACTTTAATGTGGATACACATGCATACACATGTGCACACATATGCACATGCACAGTTCTCTAGTAAAAAGATCTATAGCCAAGTTAAGATCCTTATGGTTTGCATATTGTTGTTGTTTGTCTTCGCCCCTAAGTATCTTACGCAAATGAGATGAATCATTCAGGTTTTTCTCCAGTTAGCAGAGGCTGCTAAAATGTTGTTTTCTCACTGTTTTTGTATAGCACAAACTTTAAAGTGATACTAACTCTTTTACCATATCTTGCTGAACTATAGGAAGACAACCTAATTATTTTTTTTGGTAGGTCCCATCCTGGAGCAGTTGCTGAATTTCACACTAGTCAGTGTTGTTATGAGCAAACTTGGGAAATAAATCCTCCAAATTCTTCAGCAGCTGCTCACAATAGCTATGACGACCTGTTGCTTTTTCTCCCATGCAAGCCCACAGAGGATTCCTTTACTGGTACAAAGTTTACTTTTCTTGCTTATTGCTGTGGTTTCTTTCCAGTACCACTTAATATACATACTTTTCAAGAATTTGTTATGTTCCTGTTGTTCTTCCTATTTCTTATGTCTTGCTGAACTAGGACAGTATGCATCTCGAAGGAGGCTAGGGTTGTTACCGTTGCAGACTAGCACAGGTTAAGCACTCTGAGCCCTGTGGGGTAAGATGGAAGCTTAGTTATTTGAGCTACTGACCTCTAAGGAAACCAGAAAATCCCACCTTGGATGCTTTGTGTGTGAGGAGGGTACATTGCATTCTTAATTCCAAGAAACTGCGTAAATCTACATTGTTGTTTTTGTAGAAGTGGAACACAGCACAGACTGGTAATGTTGGAAAAAAGTCAGTGTGTAAGATTGAATGAGTTCCCTGGCGGCTTTCTATCAAAGACATTTTTAAAGGCATTTGAGCACCAAACTGTTCTTTGTGCCTTTTAAAAATCTCTCATGTGAAAACAAAGGTAGTTTAGAAAGGCTTTTCCATTGGAAAGACTTTAGTAAGACTTCATATTGGTTTCACAATTTCAGGACAAACATTCTTAATCTAGTAGCTACTTGCTTACAAACAAAATTGTGCTTTCCCAAATGCATTCTTGTTACTAAGAATATGGTCATATGGTAATCAAGTGTATCTGTCTGGAAGTTGCTTTCAGTCTTGAACTACATATTACCAGCGTATTTTCTATGAATGATTAAGATATGCACCGGAATAAATTCTGCTCCTGGACCTACAAGCTCAAATTGCCTAGCATTTAAAATCAGTTACATCATTCATTTATATTGCATACTCAGTTACATCATTGATTTATATTGCATACCATGTAGGAGGTACCTGTAAGGTCAGGACCTCGCTGTGCTTCCTGGCCTATTGACGTGTTGTAAAAAAACAGTCCTTGCTGCAAAAAAAACCTAAAATTTTTGAAGACAAGGTTTAGGCCATAACAATGGTGGCAGAGGGTTACTTTTCTTGTATTTGTTAAATACGCATCTCTTCACAGAAAAATACATCTCAGTGACTATTTTTTAAACACCATCATGTCCAAAGAAAGTTGTTTTTTTGTATTGCGAGATATACATGTATTTTCAGTAATCACGTTGTTTCTGCTGTGGATCTGTGGTTGTTTTATTTGTGCTTTTACTGCTTAAAAGCTAAAGCTGGCTTATTTTTCTAGTTTCTATGTTTTAGCTTCTTAACACAAACTACATTTAAAAATGGTATTTTTGATTTAGTGAAGTTACAGTAATGGGTCTAAAACTTGCAGAATAACTACACGCATTTTTAATGAACTTTTTTTTTGTATTGGATGCCATGTAGCGTCAGTTTACAGTATATGCTGTCCTTTCTAAGGAGTGTTAAGACTAGAAGGGGACCATCTGGGTTATCAAACACAAATCCCCCACAACTACAGGCAACAGCTCTGGTGCAGAAGGGCCCTCAGTACCTTCTCATATACCCTCTTCACCAAAGGCCAGAAAGCACTTCCCAAAACCTTAAAAGAAAGTAGAATGTTTTTAGTTAGAAGAAACTGCTGTTTCAGCTTTATCAGCTAACAAGAAAAACTGAAGCGTAATGAATTGCATATAAATTGCAAGAAAAAAAGAAAGCATAATTAACTGAGAATAGAGTTCTGAAGACTGAGAGATTTTGCAGCTTGCTTATTACCATCTACATTTTTGAAAGCAAAAATGAGCTGTTGGCTGGCACATGCGTTTATAAATCTCATACCGGTTTAGAAAGGATAGAGTATTGGAGAATGGCGGTCCAAAGCCTTATTGCTCTAAACTGCAAGAGATATCTCATTTTGTAGTCTAAATTATCTGAAGTACAGATACAAACTAACCATTATGAAGAGATACCAGTATAATGGTATAAGCATTCATTGTAAGCAGTATTTAGTGGGCCGATTTCAGTTAATTTGAGAAAACAACATCCTTTGTTCAGAGTAAGAAGCTCTCTGTGTTACCATAACATTATGCAGATCAGCACCTATTAGAGTAGCATTTAAGCTGATTTTTGTAGGAGGTTTTCAGAGACATAAAGGGGGCAGTCAGTTGTTTGGTTCCTTAATGAATTGAAAAGAGTGAGGTTCTCGTTTCCATCCTAGTCTTTTGAAAGACATATCTTTTGTTTATATTTGGGAGGAATGAATAGGTGAATACGTACTTGATGTATCTGGAGTTTCTTTATCCATGGCAGTGCACACAATACTGAATCTATCTGCAGAAGAGTTTTCCACATGAGGGAATTTCTAACCATAGTTCTTGCATAGTAGATAGATTCCTGCTGATTTTTAAGTATTTGTTATTTTTTTTCCAGAGTATTATTTTTTTAATTGTTTCTGTTGCTTTTGAGATAATTTTATATTATGAAGCAAAAAAAAAAAAAAAAAAAAAAAAGTGCCCTTTTGTGAATAAAAGGAATCACTCACTGGAACCTTTAATACTGTGGGGAAAGAGGGAATGACAGTGTTAAACGGGCACATCTGCATCACACAAAAAAGCTATCGGTTCTTTCCTAGAGCTATTATGTGAGTGATCATAAACCACCTTAATTGTTATGCCAGTCAATATTAATATATGCAAATACATAAATTAAAGTGTATGTGCACCTACACATGCCTCAGTTCACATACATGAAGTCTTAAGTGGGAAAGTCACGCATGTGGCTTTCTTGGTACAGAATAAGTTCCCTCTTGAGGATAGGTTCTCTAGTGCTCCCAGCTGGGGTTTGACAGGTCTCGCAGATCCTGCCCTGAATCCTCTTGGCTTCATTAGTGTCTGGCGTAAGCGTCGTGGATGTATTCATCTCTCACTTGCTCTGATTTGAGCTGCTTGCATAAATGCAAGGATAAAAACTGTCCCACAGGGATAACACAAGGAAAGACTAAAAATATGGCTGTTGGTTTGCTGGTGGTACACCTGCTCTGCTGAGGTGTTATGAGCGGATTATGCTCAAGTAATATAAATCAAGAAGTCTAATTAGGTTGTTTATCATAACTATATTCTTAAACTGCTTGCATCTTTTTGCCCTCTGCATAGATTATTCAGTTTACTTTGGTGTATCTTCAAATGATTTTGTTACCTTCAAATGATTTTCAGTGATGCTTAGAGGAAAAGTTAGTTGATCTTGGAAAAATAAAAGTATGTATTAAAATGATTAGTGTTTTAATTTTTATTTTTATTAACAGTTGGCAGCTGGTATCTATGACCATCTTCTCTAGATCTTGCTCAGGAATAGCTCAGGTAAAGCTTTATTAATTTGACTGGTAATTTTGTGTATCAGAGATTGTAAGACTTGTTCCCAAGTGTCTTGTTTAATTTAAATATTTCCCATACTTACTTAGTTTACAATAACAACTGAAATTATCAGAAGACTTTTAAAATGACTTTTTAAATTGTAGTAATATACAATTATAACAGCTGTATAGCAAGTTATGAAATAACTTTATAGATGCAAACAGAAATTTTATGTAAAATAATTCAGGTTCACTCATGCTTCCATAGTCAGTACACTATATAAGGAGTACAGAACACTAGTGCATAAATTCCAGAATATTAAAATAGGTAGCAATTAAAAGTCAAGCAAAGTAAACCATAGGAAGTTCCGCCCGAACACGAGTGGGAATTTCTTCACTGTGAGAGTGACAGAGCGCTGGAACAGGTTGCCCAGAGAGGTTGTGGAGTCTCCTTCTCTGGAGATACTCAAAGCCTGCCTGGATGCAACCCTGTCTAACATGCTCTAGGTGACCCTGTTGAGCAGGGTGGTTGGACTAGATGATCTCCTGAGGTCCCTTCCAGCCTCGTCCATTCTGTGATTCTGTGAAACAACAAAAATGCCAAAATAAGGGCCTGTGTATTTCTCCAGTGATTGTGGAGCTCTGTCTCTTCCATCTTTATGCAGAATATTTCCAACAAGGCCAGTTCTTTCATAACATTTATAAAGAAATATCAAACATACCATCACAGAAATAGAAGCACTCTCATATCCTAAGTGTTTCATCGCTCATATCCTAAGTAACCTTGATACTGGCAGGTCTTTTTTTGTCTGGTCATATCCGTTTTTAAAAGTAAGTTGTTGATTGTTGGGAAGCAATTCTGCTTGGTATTTCCAGTACAAAAACGTAAAGCATCACATCTGACAAATAATGCATGATCCTGAACATTTAAAAAAAAAAACCCACCGGAGAGCATTTGATACAGAATTTCCCAGTGATATCACCCTAGTGAAAGGCAGGCAGCAATCATGCAGGTTAAGCATGGGGACTTCTGTTAGTATTTTTATAAATACTACATTGCTTACCTCTTTAGAGGTTTATTGTCTAGTTTTTTTATTTGTTTGTTTCGTGTTGCTTTGCTACTTGCATCCAAAGGGTTACCTCTTGTAAATGTCACGCCTTAGGTCTGCAGGAGACAAGGAGTAGCTTTAAGTAATCCATTTGACAACATTTAGTAAACACTATTGAGTGCCAATAGTGCTTTGTATCCTGTCTCTAGTATATATCATGGTGCAGTACCAGACCTGATTTGAGGAGGTTCAGGAGATTTAGATTGAGCAAACAGAGTTCTTTGGGTAAAAATAAAACCCAGGAAAATTACTAGGAGGCACTATCCAGCAGACTGAACCTTTGTCCTTGGAAGATAATGAGACTCAGATCAGCTGGCCCTGCCTTTATGTTTCGCTGCAGTAAGATCTAGGAAGAATTGTAAAGAATTTCTTTACCTTTTTTTCCAGTTACTATATTCCTATGTATAAATAGTATTAATTTGAAGGAGTTGTTCTGCATCTCTGCACTTACATACTGGTCTCAGCTGTTCTTGCTTGTAGCTGAAATACTGGTTGGTTTTGCTGCGCGACTGGAGAACGAACGTTCAGTTACCTGGGGGGATTATCAGTTGGAGAATGATGCAAGTCCACCTCAAGAGTAAGTCTCATCTTTCTGGGGATGCTTTCCTAAGTCCTCAAAGACTTGAGACTACAAAGCTGCAACAGACATAAGGCCTAGCTAAAGAAATACAAAAAATAATTCCAGCTTTTGTGTCTTTGCCAGTCTTCACAGACAATAAATCATAACATTTCTAGGGAAGTTTTATACTGGTCTGTTTTTGAACCACAGGTAAACTGTCTGGACAGGCTAGATCTTTTTGTCTTTAGGTCTCTGGAACTGATGCTTTTTGATGTATTTATAATACATTCCCATGCCAGTTCCTTGGAGGACTCTAGCATGTGTCTTTAGAGTGCATGAATGTATTAATATGCTGAGTGCTTCTAGAGGGATGTTAGGTGGGGAGCTTTTTTAAAAAAAAATCATCAGAAAATTATTTTGATGGGGCAGCACACAAATCAATGTAAAATTAAGTAGGTAAACTACATATGACTTTAATGTTACATAACTATAGCTGCTATGAGTTGCTCTTCCAGTGGGTATGAGCTTCCCCTAAGAACCAAGTACAGCATATATATTTCATGCATTCTGCATTTGTGCTGCAGATTTTACTGATTCTGAATTAATAAACATAGAATTAGACATTATGTGTGAATATTTTGGCCTCTCCAAGTGAACTTAATCAGTATTACCATAGTCAATTAATTTTGAACAAATCTAAGCAGGCTAAATCTAAGCAGGAACAGGCATGTATTCATAATAATCAGCCAACACCTATATTAAATGTTCAGATTAGAATTTTAACTTGAATTAAAATTAAAGTGAAGTGCATTTGCCTTTAACTAGTTCCTTGGAATTAATCATTGTTGAAGTACATATTGAGCCATTTCGTCTGACCTTTAGAAGAATGCCTCTAAGTGTTGCTCCTTGGCTGAGACGTTAATATGCTGGTCATGCTGGTGACCTGTTCCAAAGAGCTGAAATACCAGCTGCATTTGCATTGATCTACTAGTGAAGAGTACTATTTTAGAGCTGAGTGTTGTTCTCAAATCACAACTGTATATACTCATTGAGTGATAATACAACAGACACTAATTATGTTGATGAAAATGCATAAAGGTAAGTTTTTAGTATGATTAGTATGAGATATCTTCTTTATATATGATGGGAATTCTTATATAATAGAAAATTGTTCGTCAGAGGCACTCATTACAGCAACATCAATGTGCCTCAACAGTAATGAGGACTGTCCTGATAGTTACTGTACAAAGCCACCAGGGCGGACAGTTACTATCTTCCTGGGAGCATATGATGTGAATGGATGAGATGCAGGGCAAGAAGGGAAATGGTGACAGTGGGGAAGATTTCTTGACTAACATCACACATCTGGGTATTGCCTCAGGGAATAATTTTTTTGTCAGTTTTCAGGGGACAGCTTGTCTGTGGCTGCAGGATCACTAGCTCATTGGCTTCTAATCAGCGAGGTGCCTCCCTAATGAGCTGTGCCAAAATTCACATCCAACACAGTGCACAAGCAGACGAGTCTGCTAGGACTAGCAGCTTGGGCTCTTGCAGTGGCAGAAGATGAGGAGGTTTAGGGGATATTTTAGGAGGTTTTAGGATGGCTTAGGGGCAGGAGCCTTGTGTTTCTGCTGTGGCTTTTGCTGCTCAGCAATTTCTGGATCACCTTGGCTCAGCTGCTTATATTGTACAGTGGCAAGGAGGCAAAGGCAAGGCAGCCTTTGAGTTAGGACCACGGATGGCACAGAGGAGAAGTGCAGAAAACAGTGAACGGTGTCTGGATGTTAGTGAGTCCATGTGCTGTCCTATACTGGCTGCCATAACCTGGTCATTATTTTAGTCATCAAGTTTTTCCTATTGATGCAATAAAAAATGTAATGAAAATTATTTAAAATTTCAGTGTTCAGTTGTTGTGGAGGTCACCCTTGAGTCTTGGCCAGATGGTTGAGTTAATTTTAAATCCTGCCATTACCACTGCATCTTTGAGATGGGAGCTTCTGACAAGACAGATTCACTCCTGTAATGTTTCTCTTTATTTTAGTGTGTCTTGAACGTAGAACTTCAAGGTAGCGCTTTTAGCTCGTTTTAAAAGCAGGAGTACGCTTTGTAACTACAAATGAATAGAAACAAGATTTATCAGCAGTACTTACATGGCTGCATGCATTAAATGAACAGTGGGAAGCAGAAAGTGTTAGGGGGAGTAAAAAGCGCACATTATGCTACTGATTTTGTACAGGGAGAGGGGGGGAAGATGTTACAACTTTCTTTTAAGATGTTTTAAGTGTTTCTGCAGTGGAAATAGCACAGTCTTTCGGTGGTGATGCTCTTTCTGTGTATCTGCACAGTACCTAACCTGTTTTGAGTATTTTCATGATGCAGTAATAATAATATTATTATATTCCCTGAAAGTAGATGAAATAGAAATGATTAAAAGGACTTTTCTGTGGAAAGAAAGATGTGATCAAGGACCTTATGGAAAAGAAAATACGGATAAATATATCCAATACCTAGCAAATCAATAAACTGCTACCAACAAAGGGGTCTCAGAAGAAAACCCAGAAATTTAAATCACATATTCTCCATTAATATTCCTTTGAGTATTTGATGGGAGCTTTGCCTAAGTTGTCCATTTATAAATCAGGGTTTTTTTCCCTAAAATAAAGCATAGTCTATCCTAGCCTCAACACATCAAACTGGAATTAGTTAAATCTCACCAGCCTGCTGCCTCCTCAGATAAGGCCCCATGGCAAATGATGTTCCTCCACTGTTTTCCTTGAGGGTGCTAGAGTTAGAGCTGGTGACCTGTATGTTGTGCTTCCTGGCACATCTCAAGTGTGTCGCTTCAGAGAGGGACCCTCTCATTCATAGGCAATTGGAGAGTTCAAATTGTGAGTGTTCAGAATACAAATGCATTTTGTTTTTTCAAAATCAGCGCGTATGTTGATTACAGTGATAGTTTGATAATGTACGCGCTGTGATATGTGAGAGTTCAACTACTAAGTGCCTGACTGGGAAACTTGTTACAGTTTGTAGTTTGTGAGTTGGCATGTAAAGGAATACAATCTTTTTATAGATCCTAAAAATTACTAATAGCGATAAAGTTCTGTTTTCTGCTGATAGTATTCTAGCATGAAGTATTGTGTATTTTGTAAAAGAAAGAAAAGACATGGGAGAGAACTCACTGAAGCTCCCTTCTCTTTACATTGTAATATGGAGAGATGACTCAGTTAAAAAGAAGTTTGTCCATTGAACCACTGTCTAAGTTGTTAGAGTGCTTTGTAGTCAAAATATGCAGGATTTGGTGATTACTCTGATTTATCCCAGAAATGTTCTCTTTTCAAAAAATAGTTTCCAATAATACTTTAAAGCATTTTGGCACTGAAATCTTAGGTTCATACAACAAGCAGGTGCAGTATGATCAGTGGCATATTAAGCTTTTACAGCTTAAACTGTAAAACTGTGACCTCAGAATATGGTCTGAGGTTTGTGGTCATCACAAGCAGTTCTTTGAGCCAAACGTATGCATGCAGAAGTCACTCATCTGACTTCAGGTGTCTTGTGTCTATTCAAGAGAAGGTCCAGAATAATGAACGCAGGGGGTACAAAAAAGATAATTCATTTTTGGGTCTATGTACTTCAAAATCTAACACTGAGATCTGTCAGTGTCAAGGGCGCATATGGGTGCTTGCCTCAGTGATGGGGTTTGACATGGTCATTCTGTGTGACGGAATATAATAGCTACGTTCATTTATAACGTAGGCCTTCCAAATGCCTTGTTGAGGTTGACTTTTAATTTCTTTCTCCTTGTGGTGCTGAACCTTAGCCCAGATTTTTGTAAGTGAATGCTCATTTCAAATTTACAGGATTGATCCCTCTCTGTTTAGACTTCAGAAATCCAGTGGAGTAGGGATTGAGTCATTTGCTTCAGCTCTTCCTTGTGTTTGTGCTGGCAGGTGCTAGGTACAAGCTCTCTTAATGGAATTCTGTTCGACTTCTCTACATGTTACTCTGTTCCCCTTCTTAATGTTGTTTTTAACATGTCTTTTTTGAAATGAGATGAAATTAAGGAAGAAAAGGTCAGTAATAGGAGATCTCCCTTGGAGGCGTGTGCAGCATCTGACACCAGTATCTAAGTCCCTCGTATCCTTGTGACAGAAGCTGACATTCAGCTGCTTTGGTGTTCACATAATTTGCAGGCAGCATCACCATTTGTGTTCAGTAATAAAAGGGCAAATGAGCATTTTGCATTCAATGTTACTCAAGTCCTTGAGACTCCAGCATATATTTAAAAGTATAGCACTGATACTGATGAGTGTGAATCTGCGTTTTCAAGCGTTTTGCTTTTATGACACATTCTATCCCATGATCACAAAAAAGTTATTGTTCTAAGCCCCAATGGGAAGCTGATTAAGTATATGTGTGGGTAGCAGGACAGAACAAAACTGTTGTTTTATTATCATCATTATTATAAAGACCATAAACATTTCTGTTACTTCTGCTTTCCAGATGCTCCACTGACAACCCATTAGGGAAGCATTTTGAGCTGAACTCCATGCTGTAAGGTAATTAGAGTCTGTGCTGTAAGAGTAATGCAAAGTTCAAGATTCCTGATCTCTTTTCCTTTACTCCTGTCAAATTTTACTTCAAAGTACTTTTTCAGGTGGCTGATGTCACAGGCAGATAATGTGTGTCTCTACACAGACTGGCACTGATTGCAGCTGACTGCAGAATTAGTTTTTTGAATGATATGTTTGAAAAGACACAGCTACAGGCTAAAAAAGGCTTAGACCTGGCTGAGTTATCTGTTGCAAATCATTTGTATGAGAAATTAAGTCTTGTTCTTCCTCTCTCTAATGTGTTGATCAAGAAGCGTTAGCTGCTCAGTCCTGATTTGTGGCTGTAGATAGCCTCAGTGAGTGACTTTAAAAAGTGGATCCTTAGGAAGTAGTTAAATATTTCAGAGTTTCCAGTGGATACTTGTTATACAAGTTTAGCATATAAGTATGCGTATTATATAACTATAGCAAGCAGCTATAAATAGGTTACTAGAGGCCTAAGACATGCTGAACACTGAATACACATTTGCCCGTGGAGATGAATATTGATAATAAAAGCTGCTGAATGACATCTTAGAAATATTTGAAAACACAGAAGTAGCGCTTTTGCTTGTTCCATTTTATTTTCAGGTGATGTTGCAGCACAGAAAATTCTAGGGTGTCAAGAAAAAAAAATCAATAAACCTGCATGTAAATATCTAAGAGTTGACTTTAAAGAACAGCTTTCTTACTGTAGAAGTGTTTCTGGAACTTAAATGACTTTGTATTGAATTTGGTTAGTTTGCGTGCGTATCCTCCTTTCTTCTGTCATTTCCTTGTAATTTCACTGATATATATTTGATATATCAGCTGTCTATTTAAAGTATGGTATAATGATGACATAATAAACATGCAAAGAAGCATGTGAAAGAACCTTGACAGGCTTCTGGTTTACCAGCAGAAGGTTTACTAGATTAGGCTGGTGTTCCCAAGTGGACCTATGTGAGTTGTTTACTTAATTTCCCTTAGTACTGAAAATCAAGTCGTGGTATCAGCTGAGTCAGCAGCAAAATCTTCCCATCTTTGCTGCTGACCACCTTGGGCTCTCAGCCTTACTAGAGCCAATCACAATTTGCAGTTCGCTTCAGAATAGTAACTTAGTAATTTTGATATGACTTCAACCATAAAATGAGTTCTCAAAAGCACAAGGCAGCATGAGATACAAGAAAACAAATTCTCATTAAGAAAAATATTCAGTATACATAGGAAAAGAAAAAACATACAGAACACAAAGACTTCTTTTTAGTACAAGGATTCATATCTTTGGAAGGATGAAATTGTCTTCATCTTTCATGTACCAGGCTTATGGCTTTTCACCTGTGGTTGTTCCCATTAAGACAGATCAATAATCTTCTTGACCGGATTGAAAAGCGTAACCGGCTAGAACCTGCTTTTGGTGTCACATGGGACTTCAGTGGTCTCTATACCTGCCCTGATCAGGTTGACACCACTTTCTACAAAATCCATCAGCAGTACTTAGGAACTTCTTGTTGTTTTGGCCACAGTGAATGAGTATGGCATGTAGGTAAGTGCTTTCTCTGCCTAAAAAGGGGTCACCCACTTCAGTTAAACTGTAGCTTGCGGATTATGCTGGTGCACGGATATCTTTGTGATAAGTCTACTACTCATAGCTAAGGCAGTTGCTTCTCTAGCTCATGTTACAATTAGTTGTGCTTTTGGTGTGGAAACTGTGGTTTCTTGTAAAGGTAGCCAAGGCACTCTGGAAGTTCAAGTACTGCTTCCTGTGCTGTGCTGTGTAGCTCTGTGCCAGTACATAGGAGGCCTCAGTTTCTAGGGTTGTTAAGCTTCCACCTGTCAGATTCGTATAACAATCTAAGAATAAAAAAAGAAAATTCTTTTTTGTGAGATCTCTTCATTAGAGGTAATCCAGAGACTTTATTTCTTTAGTTTTGCTGGTGTACTTATTGCACATGGCAATAATTATCTGAGATAAAAATCTATTGTACTTTGACTCCTGTTGGTAGTGAAGCTCATTACACCCCCATTATAATTATTACTGTCTTTATGTATACCTTGTTAAACACTTCAGAAGTAGGCATCCAGGGGATGCTGTTTTAAGAAACTATTCAAGTGATCAGGATGAATTATGTAAGATACTAACAGTATGTTCCCTCTACTTGACTTAAAATCTTAAAAGATCTGTGATGCATAATAATCAGAATGATATAAATAAATATGGTTATGTCTAACAGTGCTCTGATGCCTTCTCTGTATGCATTTACTTTACTGATACAAATTTAAATCTGGGAATAGCCTTATTAAAGGCAATTTAGGAGTACACAACATGGCCAGCAAACAAATGGCACCTCTACTTGGAACGCTTAGAGAAGTGTACATCCTGCAAAATGTAGCATAGGCAAGGGGGAGTTCCCTGAGGTGGAAATGCAAATAATCAGTAATAACTAATAAAAATCACTTTGCTCTTAAAATTATGGTGATTGCTCTTGGGTACTGAAGCTGTGTGTAACACAGACTCGCAGAAATCATTAGGTTACAACTTCAGGTTTGTAGTGTGGATGAGATAGGGCAAAGCCAAGGAGGTGAAAATTATTATGAACATAGGCATTCTCTGACTTGCCCATTTTTCTTTGACAGCTGTTCTCTGTTGCATGTAGGAGATAATGTAAACTTACACTGGAATATGAATTTCATTTCAGTGCTGAAGGGCTTCACTTTCAAAATGTTCTGTGATGGCTTTCAACATGTGAAAGCCTACTTTTCTAGTAAAGATGATCTAATTTTTAGGAATGTATTTCTGCTCTACAAAGTGACTCCTAAAAAATTCAATTGTCAAGTGAATCACAGTGCAAAGTGGATTTATTTAATAGCAGGAAAAGACTTTCAAACTCTGAATTGGTTTGAAAGATCGAGCAGCAGTCTTTCCAGCTTTAGGCATGACTGTTAACAAAGATGCTGTTGTGTGAAAGCTGCATTTATTAGCACTTTTATAACCTAGTAATTTATGCAGGGATTGAACATGTCCGAAGGTGCTATTTGAAAATAACAGACTGCACAGTTTGTCTGCGGAATAGAGCAAATTTGACGAGTACACTGATGAAACAAAATTCCGTTTAACTTCCCGCAGTAGAACATGGTTTGTAGTAGCTAGTAAAAAAACCAAGCTTTTTGAAGCTAGAATTAGTTGCTTGCACTGTGAATGTGCTTCAGAGAACTGGTGGATAAAGAAACGCCACTTTTTTGTTTGATATTTTTGATCATATTTTGATAAAATTTTAAGGTAGGGTTTTTTCCCACTGAAATAGTAGTAGTTATTTGTAGTCTCTCATCCTCTTGCTGAACTGTTATAGCAGTAAAGCCTACCTGACAGAGTGAAAGCAGCAGTGGCGATCTCGATGGCTGCTTTGCATCCTAGATGTAGTAGGGGGAGCAAGTTGTTTGTATTGGAGATACGCTCAGGTCTGTTTAGGAGTCCGGGTTTCTGATACTCAGAAGTTATTTAAATTGAGATCTCATTTAGACTTGTCTTATGTTCTAGGGCAGAAACTTGAAATATCAGGCATTCATCCACATGCCTCTGGTGATTTATTAAGTAACAGCTGTTTCAATTAAACATTTTACTTTCAGTCACAATGAAAAGACTGGTGATGGTTTGACTCAGTAGAAATTCTAAAAAGCATATTAAATATTTAAACAATTTTTTCTTCCCCTGATTGCTCAGAGAGGCATCCAGTGTGCATCATCTGTTGGTGATCATACAAAGCCACTGCAGGGATTCCTTTCGGCTACGTAGATGAAGTACCCTGCCCCTCCTGCTCCTTCTCGCTGAAGACGACCTGATGATTTCATTGTTGTTGCAAGAGTAATTAAAAAAACATACAAAGGAGGGAGTTGAACTGAAATATCTAGACATTATCCCAGTCTTTACATCTGTCCTTAGTAACAGAAGAACATAATGCTGTATTTTAAGGAAAAATATGAAACTCAGTCCACAGAATAGTAAGATGAAGTTTGCGCCCTGATGTGCATTATCAGCTTGTCAGAGTAGCTGCCCATTTGTGCTTGCTCATTATTTATTTTTCTTTTAAAATCCTGTCAAGTTCCACTGGCTTATCCTATTTTCTGTTTTAGTGGTGAAAATGAAAGACCATTTCATATTTCAGCTTCTCTGTTTCTTTCTTTTTAAACATGGACTACTGTTTGAGTAACAGCCATGACACAATTTTGATACTTCAGGAAGTGTTGTGTTGAGCATCACTTTGTCCATGGTACAAAATTGAGATTTCCTTTTGTTCTTTTTTTTAAACACAGAAATATGAAATATCGCTGCTCTGAAATAAGACTGTGTCCTTTCAATTTCACTTTCAATTTGTTTACCAAATCCCCATCAACTTATGCACAAAAGTACACTGATGCACATGGAGTGGGACTCTCTGAAACATGGGGCCTGGAGAGTCCTGCTAGGGCGCAAGGAGAAGCATCCTGGCCTGAGCCAAGAGCTGTTCTGTTGGCAGAAAACATGGGGGACTTTCAGGCAATTTTGTGGAACATGCCAGAAACCTACTTCTTCTCAGTCAGCGCTGGCCGACTTCAAAGGGGGCTCAGTGACTGAGTGCTGCTTCCTGCACTGAAGTAGTAAGACGTTCAGAACACAGAGAACGTTTCCTAGGTTGTCGGCATGTCTCTGAAGGGAAAGAGGAAGGATCAACGCTTTCTGCATAACCTAATGCTTAGTAAAAAATGAAATAATTTTTAGGATTAATGGGAAACATATTGTAGTCCTTCTGTTTTGTTTTCTTGTGGAAATCTAGAAGATCCTCCCACACACACACTTCCAAGAATGCTGTTTTGGAGACAGATTCCTTTTAAAGAAAGGTTTAATAGAATAATGCTGCCAGGTGGTTCGACAGATGTGTAGAACCAGAGTTGCATAGTTAGACAGCAAGGGGATTCTTGGCATGTGTCGCAGTACTTACTAGATACAGCTTCTCGCAGAGGTTCCCGTTGCAGCCGGCAGTGGCATACGCAGATCCAGGTTGGCCCTTAGTAGACCGGGAGGAGTTGAAACAGGGCTGCACTCCTGCTCGGCGGTGTGCTTTGCAGTTGTAACATGAACTGAGGCTTCCTAGAACAGACCTGTAGGAAATCTTGTCTCTGCTTCTTTAGGACTGGTTTTAACATAAACCCCCATGCAGATTTTGTGGTTTTAAATATTTTAAGTGTGAGTATTTGAGAGATGAAAAGCTTTGTAATATCTGAGCAAAACAGAGCCAAGTTTCATGTAAAGGGGGCAACAAATGAGCATATTCTGTCAGACAAAACATCAGCTAACTAGATAGAATATTTAGAGAGTCCTGTATCACCAATAGTCTTTTTTGTTAAACCAATTAAAAAATAAATATTTTTGCTTAAATTTGGACCACATTCAGAAGGTCAAAAAGAGTGTACAGTGTTCTGCTTTTGCTGAAAACCCAGAATTTTAAGAGATTGTATTAAACATTGAGGAGAGCTGAGTTTCTTGTAGTATGTATCAAAACAATTTAAGTTAAAAAAAAATCTGGACTTTGAATTCTCTAATATTCTTGCATTTTTTCAGAGAGGCTGCTATTCTTATGAAAATGCCTTTTGAGGAAGGTTCAGCATTTCCTGGGGAAGATTCAGTAATCCTACTACTACTACATGTTGAGGTTTGACTAATGCTGATTCTTTTAAGATTATCCACAGTACAATTAGATCTCTGTGAATCCTAAGGAAAGGAAAATCCTTTGTCACTAGAGCAGGGAACTGTGAGTTAAGGAATCTAATCTCAGGCTTTTCAAGAAAACTTGCTTAAGTTACAAAGACTCTTTTTCTATTTTTCCATGTATAGAACAGATACTTCAGTTTTCTTTATAGCGATAGTTCTATTTTAATTTAGTTATATTATGTCATATTTTAATTTCCTTTACAGAGTAATTTGAGAATTCTAGGTAACTATTTTCACTGAACAGTTATTTGTTGGGAGGAATATGTGTTGTGTTTGTTGTAGAATAGAGTAACTTCTCTTTCCCAACTGCTAAGAAGTTCAACAGTATAAAGATACCCATTCTGGGGAAAAAAAATGATTACTTTATAGTTCAATCTGATGAGCTGTAGCACAACTAGAAGCCTAAAGGCTTAAATTGCTGCTTGAGAAAGTGCAGCTTTTCATTTCACAGGGAACCTTTCCCCCCTGACGATTTATGGACTAGGCTTGGCTGTACTCAGGCCTCTGGTTTTCAGATGGTGAAAGATGAGCAGGGAAAGTTTTATCTCCAATTCTGTCTTGGGCAGCCAAAGCTAATATTGTTACATCTCGCTAAGATTTGTTAAACAAACCATCTACAAAGATCAGATTTATTTAGCCATTATTGAATTACGCCAGCTCATATAAAGTACGAGCCTACAGCACACCAAAAGGTGATGTTGTAAATAGAGCCCACTCCATTTCCCTTGTATAAACAGAGCTTAGTGTCACAGATTCATGCATTTGTATGCTGCAGTTGTCTCTCTACTGAAGTACACCAAATAAGGTCTCAAAATAGAGTGTGTTTAGCTTTCCAGGTACTAAGTCAGATCAGCAAGCAGTGAGGTTTTTTTTCCCTTCTTTCTAAATCTTGTCTGATAACAAAGTTTTTCTGAAAAATTCAAGCTTTGTGGAGTGTTTGGTGGTCTTTTCAACCATTAGAAGAGGTAGAGCTCTCCCAAATGTTGTTGATTCTACTTACCGGTTCTGAAGGCTTATAATATGCATGGATAATGCGGAAGTAACGTTGTCTCTCCTGTATGCAGGGAGGCAGTTCTGCAGGTTGGAGTTTTTTGTATGAAATCCTAGAGTGTTATTCAAAGGAGGCACTTCATTTTCAAGTTAATGTCCTCGCTGATCGTAACAGGCACCAGTTGCTGTGTTAATTAGTTTGCATAAGCATGATGGGTTTTGAAGCAACCGGCTAATATGAATAAATTTATTAATGGCACAGGAACTGTGAGCTTGCTGCTATTTCTACTTGCAATCAAGAGAACTTACAAGTTTTGGGGTCCAGAGTTGTCTTTGCTCCCTTCAATAGAATATACCTGAACACCTTATAACAAGGTTCTCATCATATGGCAAATGTCTCCCTAGTTGGCTTATCTTCACAGACTGCTGGTGGTGCACCAAAATTCAAATACCCAAATGCACAAAATTTTGGAGGTATAATTTAGAATTTGAGAGTAGTGGTTTTTTGGGGGGTTGGTTCAGGCTCCCTAGGATCTGTTATTACAACTGGTATCTAGCTTATATGCAGACATTCCAATTGTCTGTTTGTTGTTGTTGGCACTGCAGTTCATATATGTGTAAAACAAGGAATAAACCTCTGCTAGGTTCAAAAGATACGACGTATTATCCTTTTTGCATTTATGAATTCAAATTTTAGTTTTAAGCAAGTAACATCTGTTGTGACGGGGTGGAATTGTGGTTGCTTGCAGGAGTATAAAACATTATTGTTTACTACAAAAACCGATTCAGCGTTAATTTTCCATCCATTTTGAAAGAAAAATGGGACAAAACCATCAAGTTCATATTTTTCAGTTTTATTTGTTTAGCTGTCTTTTTTACTGTATGTTTCTATACATAAACATAACTGAATTTAAATTGTAATATTAAGTTTAAAACCTCAGCAATTTGGTTCAGATAGCATAAGGTGTGTGGGTACAGGTTTTGGCCTGGAAATATGATCCGGCATTACCAAATTGAGATGATTTTCCCTTGGAGATGAGAATCTGTTGCCATGCCACGCTTAAATATAAAGCAGAGAGCAATTTTTGCAGTTGTCATTGCAAGCAATTTTTCAAATCTGTGAGTGAGAAACTCCCATTTTGGGTGAGGAGGTATTCCAGATACCATGCCGATATGAAGGTTAGCTTCTCTGCTGAGGTCTCCAAGGAGGAAACCAGCTACAGCCAGTCTTTTGTCAAATGACCAGAGTTATACTCCTCACTTGTTGTATGTAGGCTTTCAGATATCCCAGAGGAGCTACTTTTGTCACTGCCGATCCAACTGCAGTCGGGCAGGCTCAGTTGCACAAGGGCTGGTTTACTCTTAGAAGTCAATGGGCTTCTGTGACTGACCAGCAAGCCCCTACAGTAGAAGAAGGCTCAGATGAGATGGGCAAGGGCGATGCACCCACGAAGCTTGGGGAAAAGGCAGGGTGTGACTGACAACAGCTGTTGCACAGAAAGGGCGTAGGGTCTGCTTTACTCGTCAGTGTCGGTCACACACCTAACTCAACTTCTTGTCTAGGTTTGGATTCACTCTGACACTAGTTTTTGTTGAGTAGGGTTTTCGTCGGCTGTAATTTTGTTACTGACTTAAACAGAAGCTGAGGTGAGCCAAGAAGTGGTTCTTAAATTACGTTACCATACATCTTGAGCTACTTCACAAAGTGAGTCTTGTGCAGGACAAGAGGATTTTGGTTAAAACTTCAGCCTATGTGAAATGATCAGAAGGAGGCAGAAAAGCATCTCTATTAGAGCAACTGCTAGCTTGAGATAGCTGCATCTCTGTAAATACGGTCCGGTAATCTAGCTTGCAAAACAGTTCACATGTATTTTGCCTTTTGGAGTAGGGTTTTTTTCAGTCTGGAAGTTAGTTGTTGAACTAGACTCCAAGTAAAAGCACATGTAAGAATAGTTGAGAGGAGACCGCAGATGAAGAGAAGTGGAATTTATGAAGTGCAAGGAGAGCAAAAACGGATAATACCATGGAGGAAAGCAGAGATTAAGTTGTGGTGGGTCTCTAAGCAAAGATGAGAGCCTGAGTGGGAATTCTCTCCATTCCCTGGTCTGGTCTGTACCCTCCGAGCTGCGTGGGAGCGCTGACGCCAACTCCCATATGACCTGTGTTTGCTCCGTGCGGGGGAAGAGGCATGGAAAAGCAGACAGGCACACAGATACTCATCTTGCCTTCCTTCAGTTTTAAACAGTAAATTGTGATGTTGTGTGTGGTGTAGTGGTAGTATTGTTAAAAGCTGTATTTCTCTGCCTCTGAAAGACAACTGATTGAAAGCAATGAAATAAAGTTAGCAAAAAGTTAGCATGTTCTAAGCTGCTTCTCTAGAATCCAAAGTTAGAAATGGAGTGTTACTGCTTTTGGTGAGGACCACGCAGTTGTCAGTGTTCAAGAAAAACTAGTTTCAGTGAATTAAGTATATGAATAGAAACCAGCACCCAGAGTTTTTTCCAGATCAGTTAGGCACTTCAGTAACTTTATTCTGCATTTGTTTATAAAAAACTCTCTAAGTTCTTGCAGTGATTTGCATACGTTTTTAAGGTACAGAGGGCTGTAAATAGGAAATCTGAAGAAATTTAAGCTGCCAGAATTTAAAAGTGTATCTTAATTTTGAAGGAAAAGAAAGTTAGAATTTTTCTGATCATTTCTAGACTGTCATTATAACCTTATCATTGCAACCGATGTTGTTTTTCTTCTTTTCTCTATTATTTGTTGACTTGGTTTGTCCTTTATTTAGTTTTCAAGCTATGTTGCAGCTAGGAACATCTCTTTCTTGATCCGTCTGTGTCGTTTCTAGCACACTTCTGGGCATAATTATAATCATAAAAATCTTCGAAACCTTTCCACCTGATGTCTTGTTATCGCTAAAGTTGAGATGTTCTATACTGGCACCATAAAAATAATTAAATAAAGTCTTTTTTTAGACTTCAAACACTTGGAAGATGATAAAAACAAACAAACAAGTCTGCAATTTACCTCTTTGCAGCATACAAAAATATCTGTTTCATTGCAATATCTTAAATTCTCGCGTAATCTCTCAAACCCCTATGAATAAAGCATTGGATTACCAAGCAATACCCTTAGGCTCCAACTAAACCATTGCATTAGGAGAGATATTGCTGATATAATGTTTTCCAAGTTGTAGCTGACTCACATGGTGCCTTCCCCCACCCTTTAAGATCTTGCAGAGATGGTAAAATGTCTCTGACTCTTTCTCTGATGGTCTCTTTTTGGGTGACTTTGAGGTCTACCTAGGGTTTTGCATATAAGAGACAGGAGCAGGAAAGCTGGGTGCTGTTCATGAGTGTGCCACTGAGTCTCTAACAGAGCTTTGGCAAATTGTGTAATTTCCTTCATCTATAATATTAATAAATTAGAATAATATTTTACTTCCAAGAAGAGTGTTTTTAATTAGGGCCCTGATGGGCTGATGTCTTCTGTCTGCAATATGCAGGAACTCTAGTACATCAACTTATGATTCCTTCCTCCTTTTTCTCCAACTATTGTATTTTAAAATTATCTCTGATGCCAGAGTTTCTGTAGTTCTGTATCATTAGCTGTGAGAACAGTATACGAGTTCATATAAAAGTGGATGAGATGAGTCTCTAGTCAGCTCCCCATTGCCTCCCCACAACAGCTGGGCTAGCACGAAGAACGCAGCTGGCACCTGGTCAAAAATCCGTCCAGCAAATCTTCCATGATTTTCAAAGGTGCTGTCCAGGTTTCAGGCACAGGAAGGGTAGGAGTCGCCACTGTGGCCTTGAACCATCATTCAGTCCTTAGTGTTTACAATGAAATACATTCTTGCTAACTGTTGTTAAAACAGACCTCCGTCTGAACCGATTTGCTTTATGACACTTGCTGTGTAATCCTGTCTAGTGGATGGATTTCTGATTGCATTCGTTTTTCTTCCTTTGTAACTAATATACATGGTAGTATGTTATAACTCTGGTAAGCATGAGTTTCTTTGAGTTAGCATGTTCCCATAATCTGGGTAATTGCTTTTGTGAAGCTATTTTAGTTGAACCTTTTATGGTTTGTTAGACAGCTCTTTATTTCACAGCGTATTGATGCTGCAGTCCTTAGCAGAACGTCACATCATCCAGAAAGTGTTCACTACCCTAGTCACAAAATTGTCACCTGGTGTCCCAGGTTTCCCCAGGAGTTGTAACAGCCTGTCATCCTATACCTAAGAAAATGCTTATCTATAGAAGACCTAATAAGACAAATTATTGTGGGTCCCTGCAGTTCTGTTCTTTTGTTTGTTTCATTTTTCTTTCTGTCTGATGTGTTGCTTTAAAATAATAAAATGCAAATTGACCTTACAGTTTGCAAGACAATTGTAGCTTTCCCCAGAAGGGTCATTAGCCTGAACGTTGCAGCAGCAGGTTTGCAGTTTGTCCTCATGTCCCATACCCCAAACAACAGTGTGCTGTTTACCCTTGAGACTGTTGCAAACAAGAAACTTTCTGGTCTGCTGAGTGATTATGTAATTAGACAGGGATTTTATAAAGCTATTTAAGCATCTAGTAAATCAGAATAACTTCTTTACAGTATTTCTTATCTAATGATAATTACATAATAGGACAACTTTAAAGTTATTTTTTCCATCTGATGTGTACTTGTCAGAGTCCTTTCGAGCATTCTTACTAGAGAATCCTAAAAATCTTTCAGGAAAACAAATCTGCTAGGCTTCCCCCTATTAGCACCATCCCAAAACGCCTGTGGCAATTAGTAAATGCTAAGAATTTGTTTTGGGGCATTTGATTAGACAATCATTTTTGTAAACTCAAACATGTTTTATAAGGTTGTGAAAGTTATTCTGAGCTAATACTTAATCAAGGAAGCGTTTATTTCTTTTTCAGCTTTTCCAATTTTCATCTAAAGAGTTCCATCAGCCCAGAAATCTACTGGACTGTATATCCCTGCAAATATAATTGGATATCACTTTCAAAGGCTTTTATAATGTTGTTCCCACCCAGCTCAACTTTTCTCATTCAGTTTTAGGATTGATTCCTGACTCAGGGAGTTTTTTAGTGAGCCTCTGTCACTCTCTTACTAGATTTTTCAAATTAACAGTTATTTGCTTTCCCCAGGGCTGCCTTTCACACTTCGGAAAAAACATCTGCAAAGCTATCTCACCTTCATCTGTTTTTTTTATTAAAATCATTCTCTGCCATGGTGCCTACCAAAAACATATGGCTGCAAATGTGATGTTCTGTGACTACTCCTAGTCTGGTTGCTCAGGAATCTAGACTGAGGGAAGAATTTTCCTATCATTATTAAACAAAGAATGTGTGTGGTAAAAAGAGAGCTAGTTAAACGATGTATTTTAATGCCTTATTTATTGCTTCTGACCTGTACTGTACACTCTTGAGTCTGTAGTCTAGTATTGCATATGTACCACAATTAAAAATATATTGGAGTTGGAACATAAATCACGTGCAAGGGCTTGCTTTCAAGAAGCAGAAATCTAAAAGGTGAGAGAGAATTGAAGAATTGCGTTTTCTTTATTATGATGCTAAGGTAGTATTGTTCTTCAAATCTGTATCTTCTCTCTCCTGTCAACACCTAGCTGTGTTCCATATTATTATGCCGTTTGCTATTAAGTGTTATAAAAATGTTTATCTGCCTCTAGGTGCACTGTACAGTGTTTAAAATATACTAAATGACTGTTTCCCTAAACAATTCTTAATGATAGAGCCCCAAATTATAAATGAGGTCATGCCAATAAATATTCTCATGTAATTTTCATCTGAGGTGCCAATAATAATAATAAACAAGGCATTCTGAAGCATTTTTTTTCCCTAGCAAACATTTTTACTCTTGAACACAAGGTGCCTTTGCCCTTACACCTTTATCCCATCACTTTTTTTTTTTCCAAAGACACTGTCAGTTCAAGGGAAGTTAACTTAAGTGATAAAATACTAGCTGCAGTACTCTTTCAGAGCGGCCTACCGATAACTGCTGTATAACATTTGTGAAGATTTGAAAGTAGCTGATAAAAATAAATGTGAAGCCTCAAAAACAAAAGAAACTCCAAGATATATTTTTCAGTGCAAGAGTTACAATTTGTAATAGAAATATCTGTTATGACTACCTTAGTCATTTGCATTAAATGGTCAAATTACTGATTTCCTTTGCAGAAGTACCAGTTGCTTGTAGTTGGAGTTGCTCCAGATCCGTGGTCTTTAGGAGACTATTAAAAATGCCATCTAAATTAAACCAAAAAAAAAAAAAATCTAGATTTCAAGGCAAGACTGGTGTGACAAAATCTGCTTTGAACTTTTAGTAACTGTTACATATGTTTTATGTTTTTTGTCTTTATAGATTTTCCTTCTGCCTCCTGAGAGATTCGCTATGGCAGCCTGCAGTGAACAATGACATCCTCTGACAAATATAGATGCCAAAAAGCCAGACAAAAACGGTGGCCTTGTTTCCTTTTTACTCCAACACAGTGAAATGGTGCTTTTACGGTTTTATTACTGACTCTCACTGGAAAAAAACTCCCAACTGGACAGTTTCCCCCAACCCTCTCCCTGTGTTCTAATGGATGGCTGACCGCGACATCATGTAGTAGGCCCTCAAGTGTTGTCATAACTGAGTTGCAATGGTTTTATACACTTCCCCATTTCCCAACAGCTTTCTGTCAGTTCTGCATTCCTTTTCCTGGGGCCTGATTTTCCCATGTTACTGGTTTGCAGATAGGCTAGTGGCCTCTTTTGTTCCAACCACCTATGAAAAACGTCAAAGAGCAGATGATCCGTGCTATTTCCATGCACTCTGCATCATTATTACCACCCCCATCTACTTGGCACTGTTGGTAGCCTCTCTTCCTTTTGCACTGATTGGCTTCTTGTTATGGTCTCCACTGCAGTCAGCTAGAAGGCCCTATATCTACTCCAGACTGGAAGACAAGAGCCAGGTCAATGGAGCCACGCTGCTCACTGAATGGAAGGCTGCAGGAAATGGGAAAAGCTTCTGCTTTGGCAGTGCCAATGTTTGCCTGCTGCCCGATTCTTTGGCAAGATTTAATAACGTTTTCAATACACAGGCTAGGGCTAAAGAGATTGGCCGGAGGATCCGAAATGGGGCAAGCAGACCACAGATCAAAATATATATAGATTCTCCTACCAACACATCCATCAGCGCAGCAAGTTTTAGCAGCCTGGTCTCCCCTCAGGGGGGAGATAGCACTAATCGTACTGTCAGTGCTGGCATGAAAAGGACAACATCAATGGAGTACAAAGGAGACAATTCTGGCTCAAACAACAGCGAGGATAGTAGAGATGATAAGGCTGGAGTCGGAGAGCCAAATGAAGAAGATAACTCTTGCATTGTCCGCATAAATGGAGAGGATAACGGCCACATGTCAGACGCAGAAGCAGATCCCGTCAATGGCCAGGCTAACGCCAGTGGTCCAGCAGAGCAGTCGCTGGAAGGTGATGCAGAGAACTCAAAAACACCTAACCACAAACAGAAGGAAGGAGATTCTGGGAGCTTAGACAGCTACACTGCCTCACGAGAGTCCTTAGTTAAGGTTCGCATTGGAGATGGTACGGTGGACCAAAGCACTGTCAACAACAAGCTTCTCTACAAAGCTTCAATCATGAAGAAGACTTCAGTACGGAAAAAGAAACACACAGATGAGACCTTTGATCATGAGATCTCTGCTTTCTTCCCTGCCAACTTGGACTTTCTGTGTTTGCAGGAAGTGTTTGACAAAAGGGCTGCAGAGAAATTGAAAGAGCAGCTTCATCACTATTTTGAATACATTGTCTACGATGTTGGGGTCTACAGTTGCCATGGCTGCTGTAGCTTTAAGTTTGTGAACAGTGGTCTGCTTTTTGCCAGCCGCTATCCTGTTATGGATGCTGCTTATCACTGTTACCCCAATGGAAGAGGAACAGACTCCTTGGCTTCCAAGGGAGCCTTGTTTCTCAAGGTAAGAGCCTTTTTTTTTTTTTTTTTTTTTTTAAGCCATAAATATTGCTGTTACATATATGACAATTCACAGTTATTTTCTGTCTGTCATTTCTGTTAGAGTTCAAAGAAGCAGCAACATTCAGATCTCAGTTACTTGGTGTAACCTGTATATAATGAGGGACTTTGGAGGTAGAACTTGAGTATAGTTTTAAGTGCCAAAATTTGAACTGGTTTTCATGGAGTTTTGGTTTCTGTCCACAGAATTGTCTTCAATAACAAATTCTAAGCTTCATTATACAAACAGTAAAAAGAACATTGACTTTTAGAAGCCACTCATGCATGTTGTGTGTGTTTATAAGAGAGTCAAAAGACATAGTCAAAAGACTAAGTACCATTTGGATAAATCTGAAGGAATTTCAATGAAATGTGTGGCTATTTCTCTCTCTTGCTTACAAAATAATTGCTAAAGTAATTAAATAAAGAGTAAATAAAATAATGTAAGAAGAGTAAATAAAAAAAAAGCTTGACACACTGGGGAGCACTAGAGAGTTCTCTGTTTATTAGTACAATTTAAATTAATTAACTGATGGTGATGAGAACAGGAAACCTGGGGTTATATTTCTGTAAATCATGAAAGCAGAAATAAAAACTTGCATGCAATGGTTTGCTTTTTCAAGACCAGTGGCTATTCACAGTGAATTCTTGAGAGAATCTGGCCGAGTCCTTTGCAAAAGGGAAAACAGGCCCTTCTGACTGGGAACTAACCAAGAAGCAAAACTGTGCAGAGGTCTAGATCTGTGGACCAAAACCCAGACAGTTCTGGGAATGTCCTAGCATACTGCATTTTAGGTTTTGGCATTTTGTCACAGTTTGTGATAGGTTTTGCTAAATTAAAAGTGAAATCTTTTTCTTCTAGGGCTAGCAAAATACTTCAGATTTTATGTGCTTTGTGTATTACTCACTAGACCACAACAAAAACCATTGCTAGGCAATCATTAAGAATATGGGTTGTTAATAAGGATCTGTGTTTTCAGGTGTGCTCTGTTTGTAATATGTGAACAAAGCAGAAATCTTTGGTGTTGTAATCTATGTAAAGAAGCAGATACTAAATTTTGCAGTCAAGTAATCCTCCAGTATATCATATACATTTGACATAAAAGCCTATTCGTATCAGAATACAGCTTTTTCAAAAATTGAATCTAATTTTTCTATGCTGTGCTCTTACATGTTTATAAACAGCTAATGCTGATTCTGTCATCACAAAGCACTCTGTTTAAGAAAAAAATAATAAAGCTGTACAGTATAAAAACTACTCGGGTCACAAAGTCTGCCCTTCAACATATGCATATATTAGGGATTAAGAGATTAAAAACAATCTGCTTTCAGCTGCCCATTGCTGAGTCACTGATTTGTTACCCTGCTAGGCAGGCAGCCGGGGCTCTGTTTCCCTTGCAGAAAATTAAGCCTCTTTTCACAATTCCACTGGGATGATAAACTTAATTATGGATTCGAGTTGTTAAACAATGTTAGAGTTGAGCAGGGAATAGAGGCCAATTACTATAAAGATTCTGAGAAGACTAAATTCTTTTGGATGTTACAGACTTCTGGCCCAGAGCAAGAAGACAGCTTACCTCATGTCTGTGTCACTTTGACATATTGCACTTTATTCCTGAAATATTTTTCACTCTGAGTGAGTTCTACCCTGGTATGAAATGCCTTGCTTTTGTGAACTGTACCTTAAGTGGTCATCAGTCATTTTTTTCGTTCACAAAAAAATATGTAGGAATGGTCTATTTAATTTTAGCTTTGAATCACAATAGATTTTGAAACAAAGTATGTTTGAAGGTTGTTTTTTGTAATGTAGTGCTTAATAGGTAGGTGTGTGTGTGCGTGTGGATGGACTATTTTTGATTTTGTACATTTATATATGAGATAGGGGCTTGGACTTGAAGTCACAGCTTTTAGATACTGTCACTGGCGGATGGTAGCCTTTACGTAACTTTGTGCGTGTACAGCGTGATCGGCTCCTCCGTTGAAGAGTTGTCTCCAGATGGTTTCAAGGGTAGCGGTACAGCCTTGCAGAAGGTCCTCTTAGCTGCTTCCCATCAATGGAGGAACGGAGTTAAATGTCTCCATGCCATGCAAACCCTGGTTTTTAAGTTTCTCTCTGACTCCTTTGAAAGGCACAGTGCTCCCATTTCTGGAGTGGGAAATGATACCATGTGAGTTCTGTTTTTAAAATATACTGATGAAGCCTCTTCCCTTTGCACAGCTTCCACCTCTGAGTTGAGGAGCAATTGCTCTCCACACTGTTAAAAAGTGTGAAAAGCAGGTGAAGAGAGAAGACTTGAATATCTTGAAAATATAGATACAATACCCTTACAGTTTCTGCTCCCTGGGCAGATGAAGCATTTATTCAAGTCTTTCAGAACCTCAGAAAAGACCCAACCCCCAAATTCAGAGAAGTGTCTGGAGAAGGGAATTGGGAGGTTTCCTTTAATAAGTGCCATTTGTCTTCTTACCACAAAACATAACCATCAAGGAGATAAATTAAAGGTTTCAGAACTAAACATGTAATGAATGTTGAATTATTCTGAATGAAAAAGCAGAACTGTTCCTGGGGAGCTCTGTTACAAAACAGATCCATGCTGCCAAGGGAGAAGTGTTTCATAAATTTGTTCCTTTTGGAACAGGCCCCGTTTCCAATGAGGAGGAAATGGTTTTCCATTCCCCTCTCTTTCTTTCCCTGCCTCCACCATCTAGATTGTAATGCTCAGGTGGAGATTGGAAAGGATTTGAGAGATTTGCGTAGTCATACAGAATATTTTACCTGGGAGACTTAGACAGCTCAAGGGTTATTATTACTAGCTATAATAATAATCAGCTCTTAGGTACTGCTTTTCATTCGTACATCTCACTAGTGCAATATAGAGAAAGGTCAATATCCCTTTTCCCACTTAAGAGAAGGAGAACTAAAGCACAGGTTTGATTAGGGTTTAACACCTGGGGTGTCACAACCAAGGAAAGAAGTTGAAGTAAAATACAGAAACTTTTAACACTCTTTCAAGATACTGACTGCGTGCTTCCTAAGAGCTATCAGGAGACTGGTGCCAAGGAATTTAGCTGGTCTTGGTCTAGTTCTCTTCTAAAGATGTCTGCCAGAAAAGGTGGTGCTGCTGCTGGCGTTTTCTTGACAGAGCTCGTACGCTGTTTTTCTTCCTCCATATAGGCTGATGCTTTCCAGGTCAGGATGAAGTCATCAGGATGCCACAGTTGTGAGGAGCTATTGTACAAAGCCCATTTGCTGCGTAAGTGGAGGATTAATTTACATTCAGTGCTTTGATCTCTTCAAACTCTAGCGGTGGTCGTGTTTCACACGTTAGAGGTTCTCCTCAGGACACAGGAGGGACACAGTCACAGAAGAAATAACATATCAGAAAGGGGAGAACGTCACTTGCATCCAAGTGACAATTTAATGTCTGAAGTGTTAAACCACTGTTATTAGTTGCCACTAAAGACTCAGAGGAAAAGTTAGCAAATATATAAATCAGCCAATCCATTTTCATACTTTGACAGCCTGGGCCCTTGGGAGACTCTGCCGTGACTTTGTGTTCTAGCATAGTATTTCACATTAATTTGAAATGTCTAAGAAAAGAGCCCTTGAGTCTGCGTGGTAGGTTTTATATCTCCTGTTAGTTCGTACTGCTGCTGTGCTCCAGATAGAGGAGGGAAACGTGGCTGACACCGATGCTCTCCCTGTGCTTGGGTTTCTGGCTAATAAGCTAGCTTGTGTGTAACTACAGAGCAGATTACAGTGTCCTCGGGTACTCTGCAGCTTTTGATTCGACACATACATAATTATAATTCATGCTATTTCTGAAGAATTTAAAGGGAGTCTGAAAATGCAAGTCCCTTTCAGAAACTGGATGACAATTTTTCACTCAAATCAAGGATCACAAGGTATCAAAGAGGACCAATCAGAAATTGTTCAACGCATCGCCAGTTTTCACATCACCAGCAGATTTTAAAACAAAATCTTAACATTTGTCTTAAGATAGGGGTATTAGTAGGTATCAGTCTCCTTAGTTATATCACCTTTCGGGGTACTGGATAAGTGTTGGACAGTAGCGTAGTAAAGCCAAGCAGCTCCCCCGTAAGCCTGAACTTGAGCTGATGATCAGCTGAGCTGGAGAGCTTGTCCGTGTTTTTCCAGATGTAGCAGTCTAACCAAACCTGTCACCTTTGCTGACAAATTTTGCGATTCTCTTATCCTTAAATTGTAATGGTTTTAATGCTAGCTTAAATCTAAGCATTTCAAGACATGTAAATGCGCAGTTGGGGTACAGCAGTCAATGACAGAGATACCAGTCTCAAAATGGCTATTAGCTGAAGACAGTTTTTGGAGCAATTTCCTTCCCACTGAGACTGAGCTACATGGAAGTACTTTGGAAAGGTTGGTAGTTCTTCCTAGAATTCTTGGTAAGGGACTACTGAATTCTTTAGCACCTGCCAAAAGAGAGAGGTTTAATTAGCAAAAGCAAGAATTCTTGCTTAAAGCTCAGTGTTTGAATACAGAGCAAATGCAAAACTACAGTCTGATGTGGGAAGTTTGAAGAGCTAATAGTAGTCTGACACAGAAACTGCGGGACTTGGAAAGGAAAAATTATGAGTCTTATGCTCTTTGCTAAATTTCTGAAAGAACTTGTGTTTAATTAATATTAATTCCTAAGCCTATTAACAGATTTATTTTTTGAATTCTCTGAAAATTAATGCTGTTCTCGGAAAGAAAGTATAGTAATTGCGTGGAGAGTATGTTGCTATTCGTTGTTCTAAAGGAAGCCTAGCAACCTTCTCTTTGGGTGCAAAGCTAAGCCTGTTCTCAGCAAAGGAGCTGATACAATGAGGACAGAGTGTGCAGCAGCTCTGACTGCAAAACTACTTTGAAGCACAATTTTTGCTGTTTGTTACTTCCTAAATGTCTGCTTTGTAGGATGAAATGGGAGTTCTTGAATTAGCCTCTCTGAGTGATTCTCTTTTTAATATTACTAATGAAAATATATTTTGTTTCAGCAATTTAAGCTGTCTTTACTGTCCTATACCAGCTTTTCTGGGGAGAATTCAGCTCTGTGGAGTAACAAGTGGGGTGGTTGCAGGTGGTGGGTGGTAACTTCTGCTATGCAGCTGCATGGTATATTGAAGGGAAGCTTTTTTACCTAAGGCATTTGGTCAAGTGTTTTCACTTAGAGAAGACTGTGGAAATTGTTTGTTTCTTTATTTGCCCAAGATACTGACCTTACTGTAGCATTTGTCCAAACCTCATCTGAATTTCTTGAATTCTCAATTTTCCCTGAATTCCAGCAGTTTCACTATTTTTAATATTCTTCTTAAAAAAGAAATAAATACAGTACCCACTTGCTCTTTCTCTTCTGCTCTTACAGCATCCTTTCAGTAGCTCTGAGCCATTTCTGTGGTTCTTCTCTGTAGATACTTGACTTTATGTATTCTCACCGCATTTTGAAACTTTGAGGACTGCAGAGGTAATCACGCTGGGGTGACCCTGCAACTCCCGCAGCCGCAGGGCTGAACGTCAGCACTGGTGGGCAGCTGCACCTATTCGGCACCACTAAAGCATGACTAGAAAGGGGGCTGCCTGGTTTCGACCCCACTGAAAGATCATCTAGGGGATTCAGTGGTTGGATTTTCTTTTCCCTGATCAGGTCTCCCAAATCTACAGTTATCCCAGGAGGTGTAAAAGAAACGTGTAGTGCTGTTCATGAATTTGTTTAGACAACTCTAAAGCTTTCCCATTTAAGTCAGGGGGGTAACCTAAACATTTTCCACATGTTCACTTTCTGCTATAAAATTTTAATGCAGGAATTGGATGGAGTCCAATAAACTGGCTATTTTTTTTTCTTTCTTGAAAAAGGCAAATCTACCCATGAAGCTGCACTGTGTTCCTTCACTTTGATATGACTAATTTTATTAATTAGGATCTCTTTCTCCTTTGCTAGCGGGGACAAATTAAAACTGCTGCGCTGTATAAAATACAGGTTTGAGGGATTGTGAGCTGTGGGCTTCATCCATTTCGGAAGAGGAAGAGCCCTTCATTCATGGCACCAGTTTACAGCCACTTTCCCTCCTATATAAACTTAAAGAAGCTTTGCTAAAAACTGCTTCTCTGAACTCATGGAACAGTAACTGTTGCCACGTGGTAGGTGGGGAAAAAACAGGGTGCCAAGGTAACCATGAGGGCACATGTGGCTAGAAAGAATTGCCGAGCTCCAGCGAGAATTCTGAACTGATCTCAATAATGTTTTTGAACCTTTATTTATTTAATATGCTTAAATAATATATTTATAACAAGGAATCAGTAATTTAGCTAACGTATCTTCTTTGGAAGCTGTTACTTACCCCTGAAGGCAAAAGATAGAGCTGTTAAAGCACTAAGATTTTCTACAGATCTTTTATAGTGTGTCTAAGCTAACCAAGATATATTACAAGAGAGGCAATGTACAGGAATAAAATTGGAAGTTGCCACTGATTAAGTCATGTCTGTGGGACAGGAATGGTCAATATGAGTAGATGCAAATTTTCTTTGGCATGGCATCATCTTTTAACAGTGATGGTAATTAGGACTTGGGTATCCAGTTTGACTAGCTATTCCAGTTAATTTCTTGGTGCTGACTTTCCTGTTAGCCTTGGAAAATAGCTGAAACAGAGGTGCATGTGTGTGGGGGGGGATGTTCAGGAATGTTTGTTGCAATTTGAGAGATTACCAAAAAATCATACTCCACAGAAGGACAGAAACTATACTGTCGATTTTTTTTCTTCTTTCACTGTTGTGTGCTCGTTAAACTTGTCTGAAGGATGCCGATGCTGGTATTCCGACAGTGGCAGAAAGGGGAAGGTACAATGCGGGTCCTCTATCGAGGTATTTAGTTGCTTTCTCTACAATAATTCATAGTTGAATCTCATGCTGTGTGTTTTTATGGGGTTTCCCTCGGGCTTCTACAATTTTGGCTATGTAGAATAAGGTGAATCTTCCCGTGGCAGCAAAGCACTGTGCGAAGCCTGTTCCTGTGCCCTGTTCCCTATTCCACGTTGCAGGGAGGGTACTCCGAAGACTAACAGCATCTCCAGATGATGTTCTTCTGAAGTGCTGTGTTGATGGATGTAGGTCTTCTGTGCACTTTTGTTTTTAAGGAGAGATTTTCTTTTTTAATCCCCCCCCCCCCCCCCCCAGAGCACGCAAGTATGCTCTGCAGTTTGGCTGGTTTTTCTTCATAGTACAAACATCATTAGCTTGTTTTTTGTCATAGCAGTAGGCAAGTTTGCCACCATGCTATGTAATTTGGAGACATATCTTCTTCAGAAAAATAATGCAGGAGTCAGTAGTATAGTTCATATTTATTCTAAGGACAAACTTGGCACCTTAATGGTCAGCTAAGCTGATGAAATGAGTGGTTTGGTTCATTTACAGTCCAAAATCTGATTAAATTGTAATGGCAGAAGCTAGAGTTATTCTGAGTAACATCTTGTGTCCCTGAAGGATTCTTAATGTTGCATTTAGATTACTGAACTTTTCCAGCCTCGGGTTTATTGGCTGCATGCAGACTGAGCGGTGACGCACTCTGGGAGCTGTTTCTCCTGGAATCTGCCAAAACTTTAGCTCCCTTCTGGTTGGCACACCTGGATTTTCTTCCTGTGCCGAAGAAAGAGGCATGGCATATGCTTGGGTCTTGCCCTCACAAATGGCACAGAATGCAGCTAGAGCGTGCAGCTGGACTCGAGAGCTGTAAAAATGTTCCCAGATCCCAGAGTTTGGACATAACCATTTTGACTTGTGATTTGTTCTTATTTGACTCTTATTTATAGGAAAACAGAATAAGTATCTTAGTACTAACTCATGCCAACAGTTTGAGCCCAAAGGCACAGTGCTTGCTTAGTGGAGAGTTTAGGTAGGGTTTATTTGGTTTTGTTTGTTTGTTTTTATAATATTTGTCTCACAAACATAGATTTATGGGCTATAAATAAAGGAGGGAACCATCCTGTCCTAGTTTGACCTTCTGAAAACCATCTGGAGCATGTCCCTTTTAGACCATCCTATGTCAAGCTAAAAGAGTCAGGGATTCATGTATCCAGCACAGTCCTTGACAAATCATTCTAACGTATGGTTAAAACACCTAACTAATTCTTGTTTGAATTTCTGCAGTGTAGCATAACATTCAAGTATTAGATCTTTTTTTCTACTTTAGTCTGCTGGATTGGAAAGAAAGTCATTAAATTCTTCTCTGTGTAGGCATTAGTACCCAGTGATCAAGTTACCCATGATAAACAAGCAGACTGAGCTCCTGGAGTCATTCACAGCAATGTGTATCTTTAATCCTGGTACTCTTGAAATGCATCTCTGAACCTTGTTCCAGTCCCTTAACATCCTTTTGGAATAGCGGACAGTGGAATGAGACGCAGTTCCGGTAACACCTGTAACGAAAGCAAAATTCCCTATTGCTTCCCAGAGGGCACGAGGCACTCTGACAATGTTTGAGTTACTGTTCCATCTGCTCCCAAAGCCCCTTTTAAACACGGGGATGCTAGGAAACAGCGAGTCTAAGTAAGGCTTACGTCCCTTGTTTGGAAATGTGACATTGCATTTGACCCTATTAAAATTCTTAATGTTTGCTTGTGCCTGGCTTACTAAGCAGACAGGATCGTGCTGTGTCAGTGACCTAGTCTCTTAATTAGCTACTTTTTCCAGTCTCTGTGTCTTCTGCTAACTTAACTAACAGTGATGTTTTTTTCCAGTTCATTGGTAAATATGTTAAGTAGCACAAGGACAAGAAGCAATTCCTGCGGAGGCCTGGCAGATACTGGCTTGCGCCGTGATGGTTTAGAATTATAGCATCATTCTCAGACATCTCTAAAAGACAGTTTTTAGTTTCATATATACCACGTTAATTCTGTATCCAAGTTCTCTTCCAGATTGTTTTGTATAAAATTGAGAATCTTGCCAAAGTTTAAACATAGTATCATGAATACCATAATTGCCCAGGCTTGAATCTTCATCAAGAAAAGATTTCTGGGTAGTTTGAGGAGACCTGCTTTCCATAAGCCTTTCTTGATTTGGTTTAATTATATTACTTTCCTTTAATTTTTCATTAATTTAATTCTGTGTCAGCCAGCCGATGAGCGTGCCGGGGGTAGGTGTGAGGCTGCCTGGCAGCTGGAAGATGGAGCTGGTGTGGAAGGGAGCGTCCCCGCCAGGGTACTCCTGCGGGGAGCCCGGCAGCGGCACGCTGCCCGCTGAGCTCTGCCGCTCTGCGCGCTGGTTCCTGTGTTGCACAAATGTTTGTGGAGCTGTCTGTAACGAGCGCGCCTCTTGGATATGCTGCTTCTCAGTAATACTGCCCCAGGTTCCAATCTTGAACTTGGTTTTGATCAGAAAGATACGAAAGTATTAAGATTTGGTTTTTACTCCAGCAAAACCTAAGGTTAAAATCTCAAAGTGGGAGACCTCACAAAAGAGAAAGCGAAAGAACAGCATAAATCTACGTTTCAGATACCAACAGAATTATTTTTAACTGTCCTCTGGAACTGCTCAGGCGCGTCCTGCTGGCGAGACTAGGGCAAGGCTTCGGCCGGGAATGGGTCGTCTTCTGAAGGCCCGGCCCCGGCTCCGGGGGACGTTTCTCATGTCTTGTTCCAGACCTCCGCTCTTCTCAACCTTGCCATGCGTTACCAGTCTCCCTCCATGCACCTTTTCTCTTTCTTGTTGAATCTGAGCGTGACCTTTCTGGCTGTTGCCCAGTAGCAGTGCTGCTCTGGTGATGCAGCTCTCAACGCCGAACCCCACAGCAAGGATTTCACCCTCCTCAGTCCGGACTTTCTGAACGCCGCCTTCTAGAGGTAACTTAGAGCAAGCGGCCTCGCTCCCCTCTGCACCTTCCTGGGGGCAGGGATAACGGGTTGCTGGTGTACTTATCCTCTGTTGATCACAATATCACTTAAAGTTAACGCTTTTAATAGAAATAGTAATTACATAAACAATATGCTGGGCTCACGGTTTATTTAGTTTGTTAGGAGTCCACATAAGCAGCATCCATCAGAGGGGTCTGATTAACTGTTCTGTTTGAACTGCTTCCACCTTTTTGCCAGTTTTAGGTTTCATCGTATGAGTGACGTGTATTGACCTCAGTCAGGCCCTGGATGGCTCCTGATCGTTCCTGAGACGTTAGCTTTTTCCCAGTGTTACAACAATTGTCACTCAAGAGCAACAGCCAAGAGACCTCTGTTAAATGAAAGAGTGGATGCTAATAACCTAGACTTAATGGCTTATAAAATACAGTGTTTGGCTTGCTTCCCAAAACACAGGACAAAAATGTGTACTGAACCCTTCTGCTTTTTCCGTTGTTACTGTCAGCTGTAGCCCGTCCGTGCAGTCTTAGTCCAGCGCAGTTGTTACAGTTCAGTGTGTTAATGTACACAGTGTGTTTCATCGTACTCTCCCTTTCTGTGCTGGTGTGAATGTTCCTTTGATCCCATTTCTACCTGTTTATTTCTTTTTTTGTACAAAACCTCACTTTCCATTTGTATTTATTACTATAAGATTTCTTTTTGCCTTCATTTATACTTTAATGATTTTTGCTCTTCCCAAACTCCAGGGATGTTTTTGCTTGACTTTACTGTTTGGACATGGCAAGCGTCCAGTCCTGATCACCCCCGGTTCATGCACTGGTTCTGCTTTACCAGGTTAACAGCAGACCTTTTGTATACGTATGAGCCCCTTATATTGGAGGGTACAATGCCGAGTTAAGAAATTCTCTGCTCCAGTTAGGATTTTTTAGCATGGCTACCTCTTGGCAATGTGACGTTTCTAGAAAATGTCACTAAAGTTTAAGTTTCCCTCTTAGGAAAACTTTGGTTTTGCCAACACGTTACTGGTCAGTGTTTGAGAGTCTGGTAATGTGGTTCTTCACCTGAGCGTGATCTCTCATGCACGGCCCAACCCAAATTTTTAACCATTGAAGAACTTTTCTTTCCAAATAGCTGACGATTTATTAACGAGTCAGTGACATGTCTGAAGCTGTTTTCTAAGCTTGTATTGAAATACCCCAGGTATTTATATATTATTTCCCTGTTTTTTTGTTTAAGTGTCTGCTGATGCTTTTTTGACATCTAGATATGATAGAACTGTTTTGCACTACTGGGACGGATGTATATAAACTGTCAAAGACAAGGTATTTGTCATGTTTGCAGCTTTGTATACTTATTATACTAGAGTATGGTAAACACAGGATGTGCAAGATTTCCCAGTTAGCTCAGAAAATTCCCATGATAGCAAGTAATGTGATTGAATTTAGAGTTATTTCTTTCACTCTTCCTCTACAATTTCAACTGTTACTGCTCATTACCTTTTCTTCCTGCCTGTCAACAAGAATCTCTTTTTTTACTGTGAGCCTTGCTGGCTTGATCTCATTCACGAACACTGTTTATTACTTGATACCAGTCTAATTGGAGAACACAACACTGCTTAGTGTGTGTTAGACATGATTTTGGTACAGAAGTGGGGAGAACAGTAAATTGTTGTAGGAATGTACACTATTTTGCATAATACAGTATTCTAGCAGCACAGTATATCCGTTATATTCCACTAATGTGTGGTGTAAGATGAGAGGGCCTCTTTTTATTAACAGTACGTGATTTCAGTTTCCTTTGAAAGACAATAACGATTCAGAGCTCAGTTTTTAACTTATTTACCTTTGTCCTCGGGATGTGAATTATAAATAAATACAGAGCAAGTGGAAACTGAGGTTTTGATTTCCAGATAGAAATACCACCTCAGCAGGCCTCCTCCTTTATGGAGGACAGCTGCTTTTTCACTTGTGATGACATTTTCAGCAGCTGACAAGAAGTAGTAGTTTGCTGGTGTAACAGGGATCGGAATCTGCTCCCAACTCTTAAAATTGCAAGTGTTTGACTAGTTTGATTACTTTTCCTTTGCAAATGGGGTACGAATTGGAATATATTTTGCATGTTTCAGCATAATACTGAAAATATTAATTTTGCTTCTGTCAACTTCAAATTACCTAATTAGGACATTTTATTAAACCATGAATATGTTCTTTCAATTTATTTTTACTTCTAGGTAATAGCTGAGTTTAACAGGATACTACATACATTTTTTTAATCTTTGTAATGATAATCCTATTTTAAAAGACATGAAACTTGTAAATATGTTAAGTTACTGGTGTATTATAAATTTCTGCAGGCACAGAAAAGTGGTCTATGACACACCTAAAAAGCACAATTGTTTTGGAAAGCAGAATCTGGAACAGTTTCTTACCAAAGTATAATTCAGTGAATCTGGTATGCTGCTGACGTCCAACAGTTGAGGTGAACTTAAGCTTATGATGAACCTCAGAAAGAACCTTCAGAGCAGGAGCCTCTCTGGCTTGCTTGCTTACACCAGTTTTCTTTGTAAATACGAATTTAAAAGTTTCTGCTGTATTAAGCAGTAAGCGACAGAAATATATCATACTGGTGAAGTGCTGACCATACAAATAGGCTTGGTGGAAGTGGAGTCTTTCTGCCAAAAGCCACGGTGCGGGGGCAAGTGGCGGCTCAGCGCTGGGCTCCTGCACGGCTTCCCAGCGAGCCGGCCAGACCCAGGCATTGCAGTGTGCCCCAACCTGGCAAACGTGACCCACTGAAAGGAGCTGCAGCGTTCGGCCACGCAAAACTGTGGTTTTTCTGCAGAATTACAGGGCCCGTGAGACTCAGGAGGTCAAATAATTTCCCTGCCTGCACATCTCATGCTGTTTGCCCATCTGTGAAATATCAAATTAGACTGAATAATCAGATTTTGCTTACTACTTTATTTCAGACCATATTTAATATACTGGTAGTTGTCACAAATATTTTCCTCCATCATAATCATTAAGAGGCTCAAAAGGCCTCTGCTAGGTGGTTTATATTAATATAGCCACCTAAAAAAGGTGGAGGAAACATGGAATCTGGGAGAAGAGCTGCTCTGGATGTACTTCCATGCTGGCGCTTCCCACAGAAATTCTAATTATGTTAATATCTTAGGCTCCTGCTTTTTTTTTTTTTTTTTTTTTTTTTTTTGGAAAAAGGTGCAAAAGCACTGTTCCAGTCTCCCCTCAGGGGTGTGTAAAGCAGCCATTGTTGCTAGCGAGCGTGGGGCTCTGCCTCCCTGGGCTGGCGGCTCCGCGGGCACAGGCTGTGCCTCCCACCGCCGCGGATAGTGGCAGTCAGTTGGTCTTCAAGGCTGTTTTGTGCAGTGCTCTGAGAGCTATAGATCCTGAGTCACTGTCGGTATAAATACGTACACATACGCGCACACTGTCTGATTTCATTTATTCATGATTAATGGGTGTGAGTGTGATCCTGTGTTTAAATTGGTTTATGAATATGAGGCCTTGTCAGGCACTCCATTAAGGCTGCATAGGAAATTCTAAAGCCAATTTGCGCTGACTTTTCTTTCTCAGCTGACTATAATTTATAGTCTGATGTTCAGCTTTTAGACTTAAATCTTTCATGTTTTTTGGACAGTGAAAATGATTTCATTTGCTTTAGGTAATGCAAGGACTGTAAGAAGCACGCTCTTGCTGTAAGACAGAAAACTTTATGTGCAGTGTTGTTTTCTCAGTGTGGTTATGGCAATTGGCATCAGAAGATGTACAACACTCATGTTTTCTCTCCTCAGCAGGAGGCATTGCAAATTTGTAAATTGGTGGAGACTTACAATTGTTGGTGTTGACGTAAAAATCTCATTTTTGAGTGATGTAGGCTTGGAAAATATAATTCCTATATTTACCGGCTTGCCTTAGAGGATTAAAATTAATGGTGCGTCACTTTTCTATTGGAACTGCATATGCTGCATAAGAAAGTAGAGAGGGCATTCTGTAAATTCACTTATGACACAGTAATATATTCAGACTGAAGCAGTGTGAGGGTGGAAGCAGGAGCCAAGCTCCTGCAGGAGTCGGTAACAGCCTTCCAGCAGGCCGTCTTACCGTTTGAGACTTGGCTAGCAATCTTGCGAGCTCAGGAGAATCCTCTGGCTTAGGGGTAGATCTATGAGTGATGTATTTTCCCTGTCTTCCTCTCCCTTCAGCCTCCCTGGAGGAGGTTAACTGTATGGGAACAGCAATAGGAACACCGTCACTATCCATCTGGAAAACTGTTTAAAAGAGGACTGAACAGACGAAGCACAGAGTAATGCAAGATGGTTACTACATACTCCTCCTAGCTGGAACAAAAAATGAAAGTTAACAAGGCATTGCTAAGTACAAATGAATTCTAAATTCACTTAAGTGAATTAAGTAAGCCTACTTAGCAGTTCTAAAATGAATCAGCTATTTCCTGGAGAGCTGAAAAACAAGAAAACAACCAAGCTGGCAGAATTTTGTTTTTATAAAATGTTGTCTTGCTTTTTATTTAAAGGGTGTCAGATGAAATTTGAGCCTAGCTTCATGAAGCAGAGTCATATAAAAGTCATCAGTACATCTGTGGTTTTGTTTTATGAGCCCTAGATAAAACTTTCCTCCACAGGCATTTTCTTTAGTAGTCTCTGCAGCATGTTATTGTAATGTTGTCAGCAGGAAAACCATGCACTCAAACCACTTTCCTGCCTCAATCATTTAAGCCTAAATACTCAAATCGTTGGGGATTTTGATTTCAGAGAGTATACTTTTTAGTATGTTAAAACCTTTTGCATTCTGAAGGGATGTTTTGTGGTACATTTCAGTTAGCTTCCATTTCTTCTGATGGGCATACATTCCCTTCCAGATAGCTGGCAGAACTTAAGTAGAAAACTGCTCTAGGAAGACTGCAAAACTAGCATAACCCTGTCTTCTCTGTGGTAATAGGAGGATATAATGTGCTCACACTGCATGTATTCTCTGCTGAGAATACATGTTGTTATTTAGATCTGCTGTTAGTCACAATTCTCCCAACCTAAGTGGGATTAAGCTCATCTTAGACATCTAAAAGTGAGATGTCTGGTCTCAGGTAGGTGTCTTGGCTCTTTTTATAGTCAATGGAAAACAATGAGCCGTTCTCAAGGACAAATCATCACATTTCCATACAGGCTTTTATTTTAGAGGGATGAATCGCTGTCTGTAAAGGTTTGTCTTCTACTGATTATAGGGAAACTAAAAGGACTCAAATTGGAACATGGGAAATTCTAGTGAGATACTCTAATTAAATAAGAGGTGATTGAATATTGCAACAGGGGCCTAGAGAGCTTGTGAAATCTCGATCTTTGTAGGTAATACAAAATTTGATCAGACAAGGTCCTGAGCCGCCTGATCCCACTGGACCAGTTCTGAGCAGGGGTTTAGACCAAGTGACCTCCAGAGATCCTTTCCAACCTTCTGTGGCGCTTCGACTCACTCAGATCACGTGTCTTACGTTAGAGATGTGGGTGTCGGTTCTACCATAAACGTGCTTTTGCCTAATGTCCTTGCAGTAATGTGTAGATTGCATCATGCTGCCGAAAGCTTCCCAGGTACTTTGGCAGGAGGCGCTTGGAATGATGACGGGACTGGTGCTCCCCGTCAGTGGGATGTGGCACATGTTCCCACCTCTGTTACAGCAGCGGCCTCAGTCTGTATTTCTGTAATAGAAAATGCTTCTGCAAGAACAAACTAAAAACAATCTTTATACTTCCCTGACTATGATCATAAACTACGAGGGATGTGGTCATCTTAATAGTCCCTCCTGCCACTTTGTTCCTTTATTTAATTTTTAGTTCATCACTATTGCTGTGCAGCAGCATAAGGCCTTAACTGCCAAAAGCTTAAACAAAATCAAAATCCTAAAGCAGAATTTGATTCTAAATTGCTTGTGTGTCCATCAGCAAATCTGCTTTCTGTTTTAAAAAGGCAACAATATATGATACACATATAAAGAATTATACTACATCCTGTTTATAGTAGCACATGTAGAGATTCAAGTGTGATTCTCAGTGGGCTTCCCTGCAATCCCTGCCTCTTCTGTGCCATCGGTAAGAGTAGGGGGCACATGTCCTATTTTAATCTGGTTGACAGACATGGAGGTTGCTGCTGTGAAATCATTCAGCTGAAGATTGTAAACACTTCACTGACACATAGCACAAATCCTTAGCACCTCTTCTGAATAATTTAAAACCTCTATCAAGATCCAAAACCTGCAAGGGAACCGAGTAAAAACCAATAATCATTGCATGTTTTTTGCTTTTGCTTTTTTCCCCCCCAAAGTCTCTTGGCATTTTTTCCTTCTGCATTATAATATTACACAGAAACCTAGAATTAGACTGCTCATAATATTAGCATCATACAGCACTTCAGTGTGGTCTGTAATCTTGCGTATGGACAAGAAGAGCTGCGATGGAAAAAGGCTGCAAAACAACAGGGGACAGACAACCAGTGGGACTGGGAAGAGCAAGAGAGTCAAATTTTTGTGTGTTACAGTTCAACACGGGAACTCTGAAGTAGTGGTGATCAGGAAGGAGTTAGTGTCTTAACAAGCCACTGGGCCTCGGTAAGCCAAAGTGGGGTGGCAGGGTCTCTCTCGAGTTGTGTTTAAAATGGAGCTAGATGGAAAGAATGGCCAAAAAGGCCAATACTGTGCACAAAGGCTGCGCAGTAGAGGTTGACAGTAGAGTTGTATGAGCTCTCCTATTAATGACCTTTGTATTTCTTCTTTCCCTTCCAGGTGCAAGTGGGAAGTACACCTCAGGACCAAAGAATTGTGGGATACATTTCCTGTACTCACTTGCAAGCTATTGCAGGTATTGTCCTGATTTGCTTCTCTTAGTTTTTCACTTTTTCTAAGTCTCTGCTGGGGTTCCCGTGCATGAGCTGCAAGCATTGCTCCTCCAGTATTTCTCACAAAGTGCAGGGTGCACTGCGAATAGCCTGGAAAAGAAAGGAAAGAAGGGAAAGCAGACATATTGCAAAGCTGCCCTTTCTCAGTCTCGCAATAATTAAGCATTATAAGAAACACAAAAAAACTCTGCTCCCCTTTGCTCCCTCTTAACTAAATAGCATTACTTTAGCAAATGTATTACTATCATCACTAATCATATCCTAAAAGAATAAATGTCAACAGCCTTTATCAACCCATACTATGAATGTCACCACGTAATCTAAAATGCCTCTGTATTTAACTAGGGAATAATCAGAAGAAACAAGTTGGGACAGTTTTTCTAGCAGAAATCAATGGCAGAATTTAGACATAAATTGTTAGCAAGTTAATAATGCTCATTTAAAATTGTTGGTCATATTTAAAAATAATTCCACTATTATATTTTCTACAGCATGAAGCAGCGTATGCTCTGTATGCTTATTTCAGGAAATAATATTTTCCAAGATCCCTTTAAATAAGCTAAATAAAATACAAAAAAAATCTTAGAATAAGTATGGATGATTTTGTTTTGTTTAAAAATTTTCACTGAATCATCTTTAAAAAGGATGTGGAAATATAGCATGTTTCTGGGTCTGTGAGACGTGTGGATTCCACCACTTCCCATAACAAGGCTGCAATTTCATATTAGCGCTCAGTCAGGTTGTGGCTTAGCCTGTTCCTCCTCGAGTATCTTATGAACTTTTATGACCTTGTTTTATGATAGTATCTCCACACTTAGTTCTCTCTTGAATACTGGTCCTCAGAACAAGACTGAGTGAAGAAGGCTACTCTAGAACTGTAGCCTTACCTCCATTTTACAAAACAGGTCTGGGAAGGTAAGGAAGGAAAAGTTAGCAACATAGTAGCTTTATTTTATTTCATTTTTCGGTATTCTCATACATACATGAGAACACTGAATCATGACATTTTTCCATTTTCACTGTTGGCCTGAGCACTCATCAATTAAAATTGACCAATTGTTGAAATCTGTACGCATGCCTCTGGAAAATTTTCCATGTAGCTCCTCCCTCTTTTGCGTCAAAAGTATCAGTTCTAGACTTTAAGCAGATGTTATTAAAAAAAAAAAAAAAGAAAAAAGTAAAAAGCAAACCTACAAACCTTAACTTCTGTAGAAGATCAGAATTTAATTTAGACAGAGCTGTGTATACCTTTAGCATTACTTGACATGGCTATGATTCTTGTGTTCGGGATTCTGCTGGAGAGCAGAGTATAGCCCTCCTAGACTGCCTGAAGACAGCATGTACGCTGCAGACTGAGGCAGGACGGAAAAGTATTCGAAATGTTAGAACTCTGAACCTGGGCTCCACAGCGGTCAGACAACTAGTGTACATTTTAGTTTGTCAGTGCTTGAGTTACAGGGAGACGCAGACTTTGGAACAAAACTGCCAGTCCCTCAAGTACAGGCAGTACTGAGTTCAAGTACAGGAGAGACTGGATAATTTTAAAAAAGATTCATGAATTTTTCATCTATGTTTTAACAATGTAACATCCTATATTTTTAACTCTGCAATTATGCTAATGTACTGTGAGGCTGCTGTTGAGGAACTGAGTTTTGTTGCTGTTCTAGTTTAGGTTGTAAAGCTCTGGTTTTAGCCCTGTTCCTTTTTGCTACCTAGTCATGTATTCTCAGCTAGTCTTTGATAACCACACTATGAAGTCCATAAAATATTAAAAAGGAAGGGAAATAATGTTCTGTTCTCAGAGTCAGTCCAAAGCAAGGGTGTAAAACACAACTTTCATTTTCCTACTTACATGCTTGCTTCACATTTTTAGGCTTTTCTAGTTCAAGCTGCATTTGAATTCAGCAGACAAAGACTTAAGAGTCTAAATATGCTTTGATTAAATCATATTAGTGTATGTAGTGAAATGGAAAATTGAAGTTCATAACAGTTTAGCAGAGCTGTGCCTTTTGATTTGTATCATCTGATCCAAAACATTTCACACATTTAAAAAATTGTCCAAAAACCATTTCAACCTTATAAAGATGTGGTAAAAACAAGCACAGTTTAAAAGGTTAACCATTTAAATCATCTTGTCACACGTGACTGAGTGTAATTTGGCTCCCTTTCTAGGATACACAAACTTACGCTTGACAGTTCTGATAATTACGTGAACATCGAAGGAAGGGATCCAACTGCTTATGGGCAATAAAGAATTGCTTTTGCAAGAGATGTGCTGGCTAAACACTGTTCTGAGCAGTAACTATTTCTTTTAGAGCAGACATGCACCTTCAATAAAATTTTAGAATTAGATGTAAATTACCTGCTTAATTCTGTACCTATTATAGAATGTTGCCATGAAGCTATGAAGCAGCTCCTCATTTCCACTGTGGAAATAGCTGCATTCCAGTGACAAATGAAGGGACCCTGTAATGAGACTTGAATGTAATTATTTTCCAGGGGGCTGTTAAGTTTATATGGTTCTTTCGTGTCTTTCAATTAGTCAGTGATTAATGTTCTGAGGAGGTTCTAGGAGCTGCCTAGAATCCATCTACCTCCCAAGTCCCTTTAAGTCATGCCTTTGAGACACCCCCACAAAACCATCGAAACAAAATAAGCCTCAAGCTATTCCAGCCCAGGTCCATGTGAGGTACTGTGCTGGATACTACCCCCCTAAACTCCTTCATGGCTGTGTTTTTTTTTTCTTTTCTTTTTTTTTTTTTTTTTTTTAATGGGGAGTAAATCTAAGGTTGCACTAACCCACATAAAGAGTAAACAGAATTTAGCTCAAGATTGAGAGGGATCCCTCAGTCTTTAAAATCCTGACTGTGCCATTCAGGAGTATCTCATGTTAAATATCCCCAGGCAGTGATTCTACATATGTTCCTGAAATGGCAAAGCTGCCTTCTCTGCACCCTGGCAATGTGTCCTGCCCTTGCCCTGTCCTCACTTGTGCTAACACAGCTGTTTTAGTGTTGCACTGGACTGGAGAGCTGATCTAGCTGAAAAGTTATCTGGCAGAATAAAAGTGGCGGGGGGGGGGGGGGGGGGGGGGGGGGAGGGGAACTTTCTCTTTTTAGCCTATCCAGGCCCATAGGAAGGTCTCTTTTAGGAATACATGCTAGGGGTCTGCTTAAGCTGCTGCTGCATCCTTTGGTAGTGACTTGGAAACCGTCTTTCTTTTTAACTAGGCCTTGCATAGTGCACTTTATATCCCTTGTCTCCTCATCTTACCCAGATTCCCCTGCCTACGTATCCCATAGCCCTCTCAGTGCCGAGACCTCCAGTTCTAAAAACTGCTGGATCTTTTCCAGCCCCTGACTAGGCCTGTCAGCTGCTTTATTCAACAACCTTAATGTTTCTTCTGTTAGCACCTGTCTTCCCTGTAGATAATCCAAACAGTCCTCCACAGTGTACAGTACCTACCTGCATGTCTAACTAAAGACAGGATTTGACTTAGGCATTTCCAAACTGAATGAAAAGCAGCAGCTATGATTATCCTATCATGAACAGAGATGCAGTATTTATTGATGCTGGCTGAGGTTTCTCACACTACTCTTTCATCCTTCCATGTAAATATTGAAGCTGAAGGGAACTTGCAAAGAACTTGAACATGCTGAACCAGTCACAACAGAATTACTTGCATTTTTCCAGACCAGTTATTGAGGGGGAGAAAAAAAACCCAAAACACAGAGCAATTAGTACAAATCTGTATTCTCTGGTTAACCACTGGTGGCAGTCAATCAGATCAGAGATTCTATCTGAACACTTAATTGGAGCTGCAGGCTGGAGAAAAGAGATAAGGAGTATTACAGTCGAGAGTTACCTACCTATCTGCGGTGAACATTAGAGTTGGGAGTTACTTTGCTTCGTATTTACAGATACTATTTCAGTTCAGCAATGGGCAGTTTATGAAACATCTGTTCCACTGTTTGTTCTGGATTCAGGTTTGGCTTCTCCTTTACTTAAGTGTCTGATTAGTTCATTTATCTCCAAAGTCATTATCACAGGGACCTGGAAAGCCTGAGCCTCACTAACTCTTTTGCTTCTAAACATACAGTACTGTTGTGTAGCTGCTGGAAGCTAGATAGTGTTAGTTTAATAATAATCTCAGAAAATAGTTATGTTTGAGTTGCATTAAAGGATCCCTTCATCTGTCATTGAAATGTAGCTCGCTACATTGCACACGCTCCATTTAGTGTGCTGAAGTGTAATCGCTTCTGTGACCGCTAGTGGAGACCCAGAGATGCCCGACTGGGGAAAACCAGAGATGCCAGACTATCACACGTTCTATGCTACAAAGAAACGAAAATCATCCATTTCTAGAGCTTCGAGGTTCCTACTGTCCTGTCGTCCTGAGGTTACCCAGTGTACAGGGCTGCTACAATCAAGAGCTCAGGATTCTTGCCAAGTGAGATGTAATGCTTTTCCAGTAACGGCAATGCAGGTTACAAGACGCATTTCACAGTAACACTTTTTTTGCCTGTCTTTTGTTTTTTCTCAAGAGTTTTCAATTTCTGAGAATTTTACCTTTGTGTATGTCAGTTAAATGGGTTTGCTATGTTCTTCACACTGATCTGCTTCAAGTTGCTGGCTGAGTTTCCTGTCCTCATAAGTAATTGCTCTATTATTGTATCACTTACCCTAGTGAAGGCATGCTAGATACGTCGCAAAAAACACAAGAAAAATCTTGACAATTCAGGGATGGAAGGGCCCACCTTAGATATTTAAGCAGTTCATATAATCAACGCTTTGTAGAGAGTAAGATTAGTTACTGTATTCTTGTCAAAAGACACCAGGCTAAAAGTTGGGTCAAGAGGAAAGTACTGGCCTAAGGAGATGAGACAGGATAGAAAAATGCTGCAGAAAGATCAATGTCCAGTACGACCTTCACTGTAAATTTGAATGAGCTGCATCGTGAATGAGAGAGCTGAGACTGTTCAGCCTCACGAAGAGAAAGCTCAGGAAGGACCTTCTTGATGTAAGGAAGATGGAGGCAGACTATTCTCAGTGGTGCTCAGTGAAAGGGTAAGAGGCAATGGGCACAGACTGAAATGCAAGGAATTCCATTTAAACATAAAAGAAAAAAAAAACTTTTTTACTATAAGGTTGACTGAAATCTGGCACAGATTAGCCAAAGAAGTTGTAGAATCTCCCTCCACGGAGATGTCCAAAACTCAACAGTCCTGGGCATCCTGCTCTAGGTGACCCTGTCTTGAGCAGGGAGGTTGGACTATGTGATCTCTAGAGGCTCTTTCCAACCTCAGCCATTCTGTGATTCTGTAATTTCATCTGTGTCTTTAGTTAAGCAGAATGTGTATGTCAGGCATGCACACTGATTAGTATCACCTGCTCCAGGCTGTAATTTATTCCACGTGACCTATTTCTTATGCTTTTGTCTAGCTACATCTTAAATGTAGGACTCTTTCTTGTGGTATGTAGTATATCAGTATGTTTGCTAACAGCAGTTGTTAACATGTGAAATGCACTTCTACACTTTATTTGCACTGGGGTAGCAAGGATGTTCCCAAGAATAAATTAGACTGGATTTCTATCAAGCTGTGTGATTAGGGTATTAGCTAAAATTGATGTATAGGTAACTACAAACTGTAGATCAGGGAGTAGTTTCAAAAAGGACTTGTACTAGCTTGTATGTTACAGCCCAAATGGTAAAGATCTGTCAGGAATAACTGATGAGTGTAAGAAAAAATCAGATTATTTGCCAATGGAATTAAATGCCTAAGGAGATGAGTCAGTATCAGGATGTACTTAAAGTTCTCCCTCTCCCTGGTCATGTTTGTTTCAGTATTTCATTTAATTATTGAGGATTCTATCAAGTCATGTTTAGTTGAACATTTCTGATACACTTTGTGCTTAACTGTTACTAAACCTCCTCTTCTCCCCTCTTCTCCTCTCCCCTCCCCGATATTCTTGCAAGTCGAACCCTTCACAGGTTTAGAGTGGTAAGAAGGTGAAGCCGTAATGCCTGATCTTTCTTCCTGTGCACTAAGGCAGTTAGCGTGCTCCAGGGTTCACATTTTTAAAAGTCTACAGAGAGTGCTGATGATAGCCCCAACTCAGAGGAATGACAAACTAGCTATGAGGAAAAATCTGAAATCTGGCCCATTAGATCCAGCGTGGCCAGTTTTAAGAATAAGGTGGCACAGAAGAAACTGTTGTTTGTCAGCCAGTCTGTTGTCAGGATTACCAATGCTACCTTTGAGTTCTTGCATTCAAATCACTGCACCTGCTTATGCGCTTGCAAGATACTGTATTTACATTATTTCTTTGTTAATCACTTTAATATGAGATAAATGGAATTCAGTCAACCATCTCGTTTAGAAATACCCAGAATTTGAACTTTTGTTGTCTGTTCACTGGTCTATTAACTGGCACATAGCTTCCAGGCTTATGATGCTGAATCCACAAGGATATAGTTTTCTATCCTACTGTAGGATAAAACTCGCATTCAATTTGATTTTTTTTTTTCTTTAATCTCCAAGTGAGGTATTAAATGAGGGAAGTATTACTACTGCTGTCTCATTCTGGTCCCATTGGGGCGGGCAGATGATACTTTCAATAAGTGCTTCATCCCTTTAAAATTATGTAAAGGATGCTTAAATAGTCTAGGTGAGTAGGAGCCTTCTAGAAAGTACCTGACTGAAACTTTAACAATCTAAGTATCATTGAAAATCTGTCTTCATAATCTGTAGGGTATAATCAGTAAACAGTAACTCCCTTCTCTGTGTATTTTATGCAGAGAAAAAGAATATGCAACAATTTTTCTCTCCTTTCTCGTAAAAAATCAATACTTTGAAATGATAACTGACTTTTAACCTAAGTTTTTATGAAGAAGCAATTAAAGTATTTCATATGTGTGGAGTTAAATATTCACCATCTCCACAGTAAGTGCCACTGAAAGCACCTTTAGACATAAATAGCCATGATGTTTTTGATTTTTTTTAACAACTTTTTAATAGCTATCATGAAGTAGTAAGTAAAGTTAATACAAAATTTTAGTCAGTGAGTGATTTGGGGCTTGCTGTTTTCTTCTGATTGCGATATTTAGAAACAAATCTTTATTTTATCTTGAAGAAAATCAATGTTCTGACTTGACATTTATCAATCTAAGATTGAAACAACAAAATCATTATTGTAGAGTGAAAACAGAGAAGAAAAGGAAAGGAAGGATGAAATAGTAAACAGTTATTTCTAAAATGTGGCTCTTTCTGCTCCTTTCTCCCATATCAAGCTTTTACTAGCTCTCTTAGAATAATTACAGCAGTTAATTTTTTTCCTCAGACTTAATGTCACCTAATCCGCTTGAAACCAGGTATGTTTAGTTGCTGTAATTAAAGAGGTGTTTTATATGTCAGATGGCTTCACAAACTAAAAAATATTTAATAACCAATCAATCTCAACCCTTTTATTACTCTTATGAAACTGAGGCACATTCTTAGCATCAGTAGCCTAGTATAACTTCCTGAAACTGGCAAAAGGGATCTGTTTTTTTCCTTTCTGAAGTACTGCCTACCTAAATTGATAGTGTATATATATACTTTTAAAAATACGGAGATACTTCCAGTTTAGACATTCTTACTTGAACATGAATATAACCCTTCCTCCTGTACATTACTAAAGTATGAGCAAGATGAACAAGCAAGTTGTTCTATTTTACAAAATTAGGAAGCAAACAAAGAAAGATCAAGCGTTACGCCCAAGAACGTGCTGCCCAGTTTTGGCATAAGTAGGATTTTTACTCTGAACTCCTAATTATAAATCTAATGCAGACCTTCCTCCTCCTGTGGCTAAGGATGTCACCATTTTGGTTGTCTCTCTGGGGTAGAGGTGACTTGTCTTTTTATTTCTATAGAAGTGTCTAGTGTGATTCCAGAAGGAGATTCTTGAATCACCAAAAAGCATGACTTCTAATGAAGTTTAAAATTAACTATGCACTACATACTTAGTATGCTATTATCCATACCATTGCTTAGCAACTAATATGAGTATATTTTACTTCATTAGAGACATAAAATCTGTAAATTATTCCAGATATTTAAACAACTACAATGGAAGTTCACCCTTCTGTATTAATTTTTCAACTGTTTGCTTTCAAAATTTTGACTTTTTTGGCAAAGCATTAAGCCAATTAAGCATTAAGACTTTCAATGACTATCTGCTCATTCTTTATCATGTATCTCATGGAAAAACCTGGTTAAAGCCACATATCAAAAGACACTTTCATATATGTATACAGCCTCAGCTGTGGTATTTCATAAATTGAAAGCTGGATTTTTCACCTTGTTTTTTCTAAGTAAGTATTTTTAATATAGTTAATTTTATAAGCAAATTCTTCCACATGCAGCTGAGGCCACACAAGGCTAACATACAAGCTATGTCTCTTGTAAGTCTGACTTCAGGGGCTTAACACAGTGCATTGGCCTTGTACAGACTGTACTGCAGTGCATGTGCTAAGTGGCTTAAAAAAGAAGTGGGTAGCAGAAGTATTCTTTTAATTTTTTCACCTGCATCTTCCCCATTAAGGGTTTACCTTTGATGGGTGAGGAAAGGAAAATGAGACAGGAGTCCTAGTTTGCTTTAACCTCTGCATCTTCTGAATTAAACAGATGAGATTTTGGACCCAGCTCTGCAGAGATGTCTAGGACAGAGCAGTGGCCCTACTGATTTTGCTGGATGCATGCAGGCATCCAGCATTCTGAAAACCAAACTCTAAAACGAAATCTTGTTTCTTATTATTTCTTTGTTTGCTGCAGGAGATACTACTGTTCGATGTGAGCAACTGGATATGCTTCAAGATTGGCTGTCTGAATTCAGAAAATCTACCTCCTCCTCCAGCACAGCCAATCCAGAGGAGCTGGTGGCTTTTGATGTAATCTGTGGAGATCTCAACTTCGATAACTGCTCCTCTGGTAAGCCAAGCTTTTCCTTTTCCTATTGTGTACCTACTCTGGCAAGTAATGGAACAGTTCTTGGGTTTTTTTTTCCTCTTGTGGGTTATAACAGTATACTGAGCTGTGTCTGACTTCTGCAACCATATGTAGGGGAAGACGTAATTGCTACCGAAGCCTCTAGAATAGGGGCAAGGCTTGAGATGAGCCAGGGAGAATAACTCACACTTATGAACTCTGCCTAGTTATTCAGCAGGCTGTATTTTAAGGCGCAAAGGGCAATACTTTGTGACTTGCAGTAGTAAAAATAAAGAGGGATCTACTGGGTCCAGTTTTGAGTTATTTAGATGAGCTCTGTGACATCTATTGTCTAGAATTTTAGTTACTACTAAAGGAAGTATATTTATGGGATTTTTTTGTGGGGGGAAAAGCAGTAATATCATGCAATTAAAACATCTGGTAGTTCATAGAGAAGAGACTAATGCTGTGGTGAGAACTGAACATTGCCAAATTAATTATGGAAAAAATGAACTGTGGTGGTGTGAATTTAGATTTTTTAATATACAATATTTTAATAATTTTCCCCATATTTGGATATTGGGGGCACTATAAAAAAGAACAGTTAACAGGTGGTGAATTTTCAGAGATGTTAGCCTTTTTTAAACATAGATAGTATGCTCTCTTAACAGCTAAACACCAGCACAGAGTGCAAAGCACAGTGTTTGTATATCCTCTCTGCCTTCCCCACTGGGTATGGATCAGGCATCCAGTAGAGCCTCTTGTTGGCTCTAGACAGCAGCAATGGACTGCGCTATCTCTGAGCTGGCAAAAGTGCCAAGGTGCCCTGTGGCCTCCCTCAGCCCTGGGGGAGGTGAAAGAGGCTTTTTGGCTGGGCCAAACCTGAACCTCTGAGATAAAGAGCATGAGCTAGGTTCTGTGAAAGGAGAGCTTCATTACAGGGATTTCATCATCTGAGCTGTGTGTTACCAAGGAGACGAGCTGATTACTGATGAGCTCAAATTCAAACTGAGATTCAGCAGTTCAGACCAATTGAGTTTGTGGGTTTACAGCTTCTGGATGATCTGTGTGAACAGTATCTAGAGTGAAGTCAGTAGTGTTCACAAGAAGCCTAGGTAATTCAGCAGGGCTGAGAGCATCAACCCTAAAACAAATGGAAGACTTTTCTAAAGTAGGAGAAATGCTTATCTGGGTGGAAGATACCACCAACCCAGAGTACAGCTATTCTGTTGTTCATTTTTAGCTCATGTATAGAAGAAGTAAACTGATCATGACTGTCTGAATAGCCAGTCAAAGCACTTGCCAGCTCATGCTCTGCCTGAAGAATCCATTATGCACTGTGGAGATGAGTAATAACCAGTATTGACTACAGAACACTGTAGTGAAACAAAATTTATTATGATGAAATACAAGGGCAGTGAATTTTTAAGGAAGGAAAGAATAAACCTAGCCAGAAGCAGATCTCCAGCTAGCCAAGTTCCTGTGTGGGCAAGTTAGAGACCTAGTTTCAGCAGTCCTGATGAATGGAGACAGAAGCTTAGGAGTACTGAATGGACACAACTGCTGCCCTTTGGCTGTTCCATGTGTAATATTGTTGGATGGAGTCTCAGATGGATGGAGTGGCCTTGGGCAAAGATGTGCATCAAGGGAATAAACAATCTGCTGCATACCAAAGAGGAGACTGCCCAGGCAGCTCATGGCAGTCTGCAGAAGGTGTGAGCGAGCTGGACAGACACGCAAGAGCAGAGCTGTAAGATGGAACATACGGTGAGCATTTTCTGCCTGAGAAGTCTTGGCACTATGACCGATACCTTGCACAAATAGTAAAGAATACAGTTAGAATGCTATTGTGACTAGTCTTTCTAAGGCAAAAGAAAAAGCAACTATCTGCTTTTTTTTAATCAACAGTTACAACCTTTGCAACTATTAGTTAGGAGGATTAAAAAGGTTATAAAAATCTATTTTATTTTTATCGTCTCTGTAGCTCATTTATTTTTCTCCACTTCAAAATTCACTCAGCCTGGAAACTGAAATTAAACTACCTATTTCAGTTTTTTTATCTGTAGATTACTTTGTTTCCTATGCGCTAAGCAAGATTAATGCTTTGTTTTAAAGCTATGTCCTCCCTTTTTAAATTATGTATTGCTTTACAGAGACATTTGTTAGCACTGTGAAGAACAGAATGTATTTTTTATTTATTTATTTTTACAGTAATCAGCTTTCTGTAATTCTGTATACAGTTTTTTGTACTCTTTCCCATTCCGCTGACATAGCGGATTTTTTTTTTCTTGTACTAGTGACTATCAAGTTTTCAAAGATTTCAGAAAAAAGATTTCAAAGATCAAGTTTCCAGGCTTATGAGTGGTCTTATGCTTACGATAGATCTTCTGCAACTTGGTTGTCCCTCAGTGTTAAGACAGCATTATCAACATTAGTACAGTGAATTCTCATTTATCAGGACCGTTATTAGAAAGTTGTCTTTAATGTCAGGTTGCTGTGAATTGACTCATGAAAAATTCTTTTCTACTTTTTAACATTAGAGCATAAGATAAAAAGCCTTTAGTCACATGGATTAAGTTCATTTTATGAGCTGTGACTTCTAACTGTCGTTGTCACAGTAGTGAATTAATCATGACAAGATTTTAATCTGTCTTGTTTTTGAGGAAAGTTTTATAGACATATCCCGTAACAAGGGAAAGCTTGGAGAAATGCAGACTGGACAGATTTCATTGTACAGTTTACTATAAACATTAAACAAATCAGTTGGCTGTTCAGACAGCAAAATTCTCTGCATTGCACACCTGGAAAATCTGGGCAAGTCAGTCCTCATCCTCTGCCAAAGCTCAAGATACCCTGGTAAATTTATTTTTCTATCTCCTTGTGCTTATGAGGATCTATATTCTCAAGAGCAAGAGCTAGCTGGCTCTAATAGCCAAAAAACAGCTAGAATCATGTAGTGAGGCAGATCAGCTGGTGTGAATGCAGTAACTGAGGGACAATCAGTTGTATTAATGACTGTTAATGACAGACAGGCAAAAGTGCCTACAGCAATGCTTAATATTACTGTACTCCACATTGCCATTTGTGTTCCTCTTCCTTGTTAATAGGGAGAGGCTAACAGCTTCATCACTCAGCAAGAACAGTTTTGCAAAAAGAGGTCTGATTTGCTTCCTGAAGTGTGCTCAGCCACATTCTGTATAAGATAACCAGGTCACGGTTCAAAGTTTTGTTTCTGACTTTAGAGGAATCTATTTCATGCATACTTACAGATTCTGTTGCCTTGACAATAGACAGAGACAAATAGCAGCAGCAGCTCCAAGCACAGGTGAACATTCCAGTGATCCCAAGAGAAAACTTGAACTGTTGCTAAGAAATGTTGGCACAGTAAAGGGTGGAAGGGCTGCAATGAAGAAAGGAGTTATCAGGGGATATTGCCAGTCTCTTTGCCATTAAAAAAGAAAAAAAGAAAAAAAAAAAAGAGTTGTAGTGATTGGGATTTTCAGGTTCCAGTTGCTTGTGCCTAGGTATAATGCTCATGCGCACAAGAACTTGTTTATGTTGTTCATTGCCTGAAATTCAGGATATCTGTTACAGTGCCTCTGGGTCCTGGGGTTATTTAATGTATGTCTTTGAATACATAAAGCACAATATCAAATAGAGCTTAATCTGAAACCTGAGGGGTTATGTGGATTGCGTTTAGGACTGCTTTAATGCTGTAGATAATATCCCAATGAAATTATTGATTGCTCGTCTTTCTCTTAACTATTACAATTTGAAAAGCATTCAATGAATTCTTTTGAAGCAGGTAAAACGCAAGCTTTTGTCTTCAAGCTTACTGAGATCTATGTACGCACCAGTATTGCTATTATGAAGTCCAATTCTCCATTGTGTGATCTTGATAAACGTATTAGAGTAAATAATGCAATGTGAATGTGAGGGTAAGGAAACAAGTTAGAAAATCTTCACTTCCGTTTACTGTTAAAAGCTATTGAAAAATGCCTGTCTTAGAAAAACTTTGTAGGAAAGCACAGTTATTAGCAAACATTTTGCTGGAATTTCTGGTTAAGACAAGATATTGCCATGCAGTAAAAGTACCAGACTGCTTCAAATCTGTCTGCCTCCCAGGCTAGTGGGCACTAGGAAATTATGTGCGTTCTCTTCCTCAAGCTTGCTTTCTAGATTGATTAAAAAAAAAAAAAAAAAAAAAAAAAAAAAAAAAAAAAAAAAAACACAGAACAAAGGTTTTTGCTTATTTGCAATGTGAAATACAGAAATGTTGACGCCCCAAAGGCTGTTCCTGCCATCTTTCTCTAAGAACTCTACTGAAAATATATAAAACATAGCGCTCACTGCTTGACCAAAAGAATGCTAGCTGAAGCGGCAGAATATGAAAGCAGGCTTGCCTTTTTATGAAACACTCTTCATAAGTTTACAACATGTAGCTCATTTCCCTTTTCTTTATTCTTTCTCTGCAGAGGACAAGCTGGAGCAACAGCATTCTCTGTTTACACACTATAAAGACCCATGTCGAATTGGTCCTGGGGAAGATAAACCATGGGCAATTGGTAAGGTCTTCTCTAACTATCAATATGTGAACGTAACTCATTCTCATCTGTCATAGACACAGTATCTGCAGGCAGTAGGTCGCACAGCTAACGAGCAGTAACAATGTGGTAGAGACTGTACATTTACAAGTGGCATTTTTCTAACATGGTAATGCATAGTTTGTAATTTAACGAAACACTGCTGAGGCTTAAGATCTAAACACAGATCTCAAACCTCAGTCCACATGCTGGAATGGAATGTGGCACTCAAGCATCAAGCTACTCGAATGCGTTCACACACCCATTCTACTTTAAAATCATCCGTAGGTTACTTTGCAAAAAAACACAGCCAAATTACTGTTTCTGTACTTCCAGCATATAATGAAAGCCTGCAGCTTTTGATCAGAATGTTCCATTTTGGTGTTATGTAAGTGCTGTAAGGGAAGATGTAACAAAGCAATTGAACAACACTAGGAACTCCTAGGGTTCATCTTATAAAAGCTTTCCTGGAACTCAGACATAGCTGTTCCTGGTGCAACTCAGATGAACTCAGATGAGTTCAGATGCACTTCAGAGAGAAGTTCAGAGAGAAGTTAGCGTCTCTCTAGAGTGGGTAATTATAACCAAAGATACTAAAGTGAACGTGGAACTGTTTAATTATGTGACTGTATTCACTCAGCAGAAAAAAAAACAAAAAATCAGAGAAGTTGGGATTGAGAAACTGGAATTGTGGTGGCACCATCTGCAAGATGACAGTAGAAAGGTTTGGATAGAGGATTTACTTGTAAAGACTAGGCAAAGGTTCCTCCTCTAGGCTGTAGGCAGCAAACAGGCCAGTTGCCTGCTACCAGAAGCTATTTGCTTTTGCTAATCCCTTATATAAACACAGACTGAAAATGGGCTGTAAGAAAGAGAAGTTGGGGCAAGAATTATTAAGGAATAAGAGACAGTAAGAATACAGAGTACAGCAAGAAGAAACAGGAAATGCTGAAGGTCAAGTTTAGACTGCAATACCTGCCAGGAAAACATGAAGAGAAAGGACTCAAGTAGGGACTGCTTGCCCTTTGCCCACTGCTTGCACTGTGGGCACAATGGAACAGAAGATATATGGAGGGAGACAGAAGAAGAAAAGCTGAGGTACTGAGGTCAAATATCCCTATTCTCTGTGCTAAAAGAAATTGTTTTACTACATTTATTCTGAAAAGAAAGACTCTATTAGACTGAAAGCATCAATTAATCAAGTGTGAGATGCAGACCTTATAAGAAGGATGACTGTTGTACATGGATATTGTGTTCAGATGCAAGTAAATAAAAAAAATGCACAGTCAGAAAAGTCCCCTCTCCCCAGTATTTATGCTGTCTTCACACAGCTGTAGCTACTTACCTCCTGCTACTTGCCCCCTCAGGAAGTATGCGGAGACTGTCACATTTCCCTTTCTGTTCCCAGGTACCTTGTTGGATCCTGAAGGACTGTATGATGAAGAAGTGTGCACTCCAGATAATCTGCAGAAGTATGCATTTCCTATTCCTCACATACACTTCAGACCATTCCTTAAAAGCCAGTTCACTGCTTGCTATTTAACATTTCAGAAATTGACAGTGTTTCATGGTCTATAAGATGTACTGAACTGAGTAAACACACCTGGGGTCTTCAGGTAGAGAGAAAAAGGAAGGAAAAGTATCTGCTTCTCAAAATCTAGCAGAGTTGGTTTAGCTGAGTGAATTTTTGATAAAAGCTATTGCAGTTGGTGCCTTTTTATCTCTAGAAATGATCCTACCTGGACAGGCCCATAGGAACAGGACAAGCAACTCCAAGCACTACCACAAAAGGGTATGCCAACAGCTTGTTTGAAGATCTCTCTGCAAGCAGCCAGTCCCATGGTCCTGGCACTACCAAGGAGAGCAACAGAAAGAAACATAATTTTCCTCAAATAAAAAAACATGTAAGGTATAAGCCACCACCCCAGTCCAACAACCAATTACTCATGCTAGAAGGCTTGCAGAATTCAATATACATAAAGAAGAAAAATCACAAATATAGAGAGGAATTAAATAGCATGTCAAACAACTAGGAATAATACTTCTTTCAGTGATATTAGTCCATCATTGCTTTCAAAATTCTGATAGTGAGAAACAGAAATCTTTTCATGTGACTTAAATGAAAAAGAAATCTAATCGTGAGGAATTCCTAAGGTAAACTTCCTAAAGTCCAATACTATTCGTTAAATAATATGCTAGTGAAGAGATTAATCAGCATTGTACATTGCAGAGCACTGTTTAGTTTCTACATGTTCTCTTCCTTGAAGGCCAGTTTAATAGACTAAATAGGTTATCATGACTAACTATAAAAGATGTCTACTTTTTGATTATCAAAATATACTAAAGAGGTAAAGATATTTGAATTAATGATCCTGCATTTACATATAGCTGTACAGATGGTTCAGTCAGCATACATAATGGAAATGATACATTTATGTAGGCACAGTTGTTTATCTTGGCATTTTAACTCATTAAATAGTGCAGTGCAATGTATGGAACAGATGTACCCTTAGTTGAATATATTAGGTGAAGCTAACCCTTAAAGTCTTTTTCAAAGCTGTTTTGAGCAAAGAAATTGAGTAAATTTCTAGACACAAGGTCTAGGTTTAGTTTTATATATCTATATATCTATATATATATCTATATATCTATATCTATCTATCTATCTATATATATATAAAAAGTCATGCTTTGTACATTCAAGAGCCTGCAAAATCTCCAGGCATGTCTATTCACGTGTTGAAAACATGAATTCAGTACATGTGAAAGGGATTTTCGAGAGCAGAAGTAAGGTAATTTGGCCTCTACAATCAAGTTTGCAAATGCAAATCTCTATGTGGGTGTAACATTCTATTTTATGATTCCAAGAGCGGGCTTGGAGCTCTTAAAAGGCTGCTTTTCTTTTTTTCTCCTCTCCCCTTTTTCTTTTTTCGACCATCTGTCATCAAATTAGTTTGGAGATACTTTATTTTATTCCCTGAAGAGTTACTTGTATTCAGCAATTAAATTCCACTGATACATGCATGACTGCTAAATAAATTCAGCACTTAAATTCCATTGATACATGCATGACTGATAAATAAATAGCCATTAGATGATCCATAGAGATTTGTATTATTACTTAAGCTCCTTACGGATACCATCTCAGTATGAGATATAATGGGAAAATATTCTTGAACTTCGGTAACAATACATATAATGCTTTTTGCCTAATAAGAGTAGCCTTCTGCAATATGTGATAATTCTCTTAAATAGAGGGGTTTTTAGATCTATTAACAGGAATTTCCGCTAGCTTTGTATTCAAATCTGCAGGGAAACAGGGATCTGCCTGTTTAAGTTATTTAGAAATGCTTTAATATTTGAGAAACCCTCACCCTGATAAGAGACAGAGAGCCTCTCCTTGCATCCTTGTATGGGATTGGTAAACATAATAGTAAACGTTGCAGTGAAATTCAACATCATTAATGAAATCTGGGCTTTGAAAACTATAAAGTATTTTTATAAATGTCTTTCCTAACATACATCAATGAAGTGCCTGGAGATTATAAAATGCTATTGACAGCACAGAAGCTGTGGAGCACTGTGTTGCTAACAAATATCATTTATTTATGCAGCAAAACAGGGTACAGCCTAAAACTGATCCGTTCTGAACATTTTCAATAATAGATCTTGATTAAGTTCTCAAACCTTTTAAAATGCACATTTATATTAGCAATAAGTAGCAACATAAGCTACCCAGACAATTATTTCTTCATCAGCACTTTTCTGTAGTTTATAAAAAGAAAAATTAAGCAGTTCACAATATTAAACTAGTAAGTCCATGAAAGAAGTAGCACAATTCGTTCTTAGTTACTTCCTATTTCTTTCATGTTAACTACTGCATACATAAAACATCAGCCTAGTACAATACACTTGGTGCAAATGAAGAGCAAGTTGTTTATAAACATAGAACAATTAAGATAGACTTAAAAACCTGGGCCTTGCCACAGTGCTGGATGCTGCACAGGCTTCTGCTCAGAGAAGCTTCATGAAACACATACAGGTGATCTTGCCTCACAGAGGTGCATTTCACTCTCATGAAAGGACTGGCATAAGCAATTTTAGTCTCTTAAGCCCTGAATGAATTCTGGAACAGAAGACCAAATTACTCACAGCTAAGAAATGGGATTTAAGTCCCAGGTTTTCCATGTTCCACAAGCCCAGTCTCCAGGGCTGTAGAAGGAAAGACTGGCTTGTGATTCTGGGCTGCAGTGAGGGAACAGCAGTAAAAAAGGTCTTCAACTCCTCTGGCTCTCTCAGGTTTTATGAGGAGGTTAGTTTTGCATTATGGTTCCCTTAGACATACTGCTCTTCATGCTCCTTTGTTCACTGCAGCTGTGGTCAAGCATTACCAATCTAAGCTGATCGGCCAAAGAGTTGCATGACAGAGCTTTCATACTTTAACTCTGGAGTTAATCATGACTCTAAATCTTTCTAGGAAAAAAAGTAAGTTAAAATTACTTTTTAATCCTTCCCTCTTTTGTGCCCTAGGAATTAGAGCAATTATTTTGATAAAATTGAAGTTTTATGATTGTTTTATGGCTCAGTCATAATTAGTTGTGTTTACTTAAATGGTTAGCACCTAACTGTTAGTATGGTATATCCAGATGGTTGGTACTTGCCTCTACTTCCTGTAGAGAAAAACAGCAGACCATTGTATACAGAGGCATACAACTTTAGTCAGAAACTGATGCACAGATCTTTAAAATTCATTTTCCCCATGTATTTGAAATTAACATTTCTCTTCTGTGAGCCTTTGTGCAGGTTAAACATTCACAGAATTTTAAAAGGATAGAATTGAAGCTAAAGTGAATTCACCTTTTAAATTCATGCAAGATTTTTTGCAGTAGCACTCTAGCCTTAATCAACAGTTTCATCTACTATGTTACTTAACTGGGTTTGCCAAATATAAATACAATTTTCAAAAGAGGTCAGTTTCAAAGAGCTTGCTTCCTTGAATCTAGAAAGAAAATTTCATGAAGTGAATCACTTGCAATAGCTCTCTGTAGAATGAACAGTTCAGTTTGCAAATGAGGTCCAGAGAATAAGCTGATTTAACGTAACTTACGACAGTCTAAACTGAGTAATACATAGAAGGAAGCTTACTTTTATAAACAGGCTACAATAAACTGTAAGAATCTTCAATATTTCATTAAGTCCAGAGGGGTTAAAGAAGTTCTGATTAAGTGACCAACTATAACGTTTGCTTTTAAACAACAACTATGACAAAGTACTTTTATGCATCAACTAACAAAAACTTACAGATTCTAACATTAATTAGATCCCTTCAGCTGTAGGGCAAGTGCAAGTGCTGTGTCTCCCCCCTTGCCACCATCCTTCCAAAGTGACAAAATTTGACGGAGAAACCATTCCGACCTCAAATCGCAGAACACGTCACAGAAGTTCAGTGTCTCTTATTTTTCCTTCATCTGTATTCTCACATGCATGTACAAAAAAGGTTCCCAACCTGACAAAAAACATCCAAAGTAATTTTAAAATCTGGGTGCTCAAAATATCCTGTCTTTTTCCAAGGTGAAATTAGAGGCTTTGTACCTGCTAGGACCCAAGTTCATGGCTCAGTGTTTCTCCTGCGACAGTTGATGATGCAGCTTAATGGCGCAATCAACTCTTACAAGGGAAACCACAGAACCCTGAGCTCAGGTTTTGGCAGGTAAGTTAAGAAAAATGATTTTCAGGGAGTTGGTTTTGAAAATCGTTTGTTTCTATATTTTGACTCAGATACCAAAACAACCAAATTTGTCCCTCTCGGCATGCCTAAGTTATCATGCAAAACTGCTACAATTGTACTTGATACTAACTGTTTGCCTAATACCCTACATGTGCAATTACAAATCCTACGCCAGGCACATTCTGCTTTTGCACACACAGTTGTATACGTGTTGTTTTTAGCATTACAGTGCTAGACATTTTAAGTAGAATACAAAAAGGTAAAACAAATGTCCTTTTATATCCAACAGCATAACACAGAAGCACAGATTTATTATAAAATAGGGTGAACGGGACCTTTGTAGGTCCTATTCACCCAAATCCAACCTTCTGTTCAAAGCACAGCCAACTTCAAAGTTAGATTAAGTTGCTCAGAGCCTTAATAGTCTTCTGTATAACATTTACTCTTAAGGTTTAAGTAGCCAAACTGTAAACACTTTATGGGAGAGGAGCAGCTTATTAGCCTGAACAAAGACTGGTACCTAGAAAACTGAATCTTAATCTTTAATTCTGCACCTGGTCTTGGGCTGGGTAATCTCTACGCAACATGGGGGCAGTACTAACCCCTTCACCACACTTGCCCAGCAAGTTCATCTCTGCAGAGGAGTTTGAAGATACTGTCATTATATGGAAATCAAACTCATTGGCTGTCATTAGTGAAGTAACAGCTTGAGATCCAAGACAAAGTAATCAGGTGCAGAGGCTCATTCAAAACCACAAAACCACGTGCCCAGGTACGCGCTCTCCAAAAACTGTTGTACTCATCTGTATCCTTTCTGTAAAGGTTGCTCTCTAATTTCAGGGTTGCACTGATCAGAATGGACAGGTTTGTATCGAAGTACATAAATTTGTTCTAGATTCTGGGCCAAAGGGGAAGGGGCTGGCCTGGGCTGTAACATACTGCAGACAGCAAGCTAGATCCTTCTCTTGGAAATTTGCTCTCCTGGCTACAAAGGTTGGTACCGAGGCCTACTAGACAGCATCAGGGATGACAAAGCCGCCATCAACATGTTAGCACAGCTGATACAGCATCATAAAGAAAAACACAGCTAGAAGATGCACTTCATGCTGTAACTTTATCAGTTGTTTTGGATGGGCATTACCCTTACTGGGCATCTGGAGAGAAACTACCATAATGTACAACGGGACAGAATGAGCAAACATTTAATGCACTTGGGGTTTTTTTTGTGAAATAGGGTGCTGGAAAGTGAAGAAGGAAGGAAAGGCTACTTAGTCTATCCCACCAGCAAGAACCGTAGTTCCAGTCAAAAGGGGAGGAAGGCATCATTGAAAGGAAATGGGAGGAGAATTGACTATATGCTTTATACAGAAGAAGGTCTCTACTTGGAATGGAAAGTGGTGAGTTTCACAAGAAAAAGAGCTATAACTCACAGGACAAACTGTCTAGATGGCATGTTAGCCTCTTCTGCTTGGGCTAAAAGGTGAATTTGCCACTTTAGTATGTTCTACTTCTTGTACGCCTGACTTTGCAAACATAAAATTTGTTTATATAATACATACAGTTTAGGTGGTCTGGTAGCAATGCTTGTAGGTAAGCTGCCCTTCAAAACAAACAACCAAACCAAACCAAACAAACAAATCTTGTTTCTGTTCTTTCAAGTTTTGCCAGACCAACTGTTTTGGCTGGTGCTTTCCATGCCAGCAGTCTTTTTACTTTTAAAATCAGACAGAAGCTTTTTAAAAGCTGTCAAACTGTATTGTTAGAAAGCTCCCTGCTCAGAAAAGCTGCTGCAACTATGTGCAGTTTCACTGAGTTTGCTGAAGTGTCTGGCTGTGTTTTTACTATGCCTATGAAAACCTGCCTAGGTTACAAGTGATACATAGACAAAAGTTGAAGTGCTAAGCTAGAAAGAGAATTTGCAGTACGTTGTCTGCTCCCTTGTGTATGATCTTGCCTTATACAGAATTCCACAATGAAAATGAGAAACTAGTTCACGCTTATTTACCATACCCCACTGCAATTACTGTACAGTAACATGCAATCCAGCAATTCACCATAGTTTAGCACACGATACCTTGATCTGCCTGTGCTCTCCATTTGCAGGTGCTCAGCAGACATGTCAGCATAGCAGCTAAATTCTTCAAAGGCTTCTGGTTTTGGATGTGCAGATGTCTATTGTGTATCTGTGCACTAAACTCACCCTATGTTCAAATAAGCAGCAACAAAAACATTTGAATAATTTTGACCCAGATTAGGTCTTTGATAAAGCTTATCATACAAGTGCTCTTGCCTGGGTAAAAACAAGTGAGTGGCTAGGAAAAGGCCAGATTATTTCCTCTTGTGGGATGCTAGTTAAAAAGTGCTTACTACACTACATGGTTACTACAGTATTTATGCTTCCTGCAAACAATTATCAAAGTACTGGCAAACTAAGTACCTGGCTCATAGAAGGGGATAATTAAATTGTATAAAGAGAACACTAAGGTTGCTACATGAAGTTTTCAGAAGTTGGGAAGCCAGCAGTATTTCCCTACAGAACCTTAATCTGGTCCTGCAAAATTTTGCCAGCACAAAGTCTAGAATTTAGGCCTCTTACCACCTTAAGTTCTTATGAAGGTTACCATCACTGTTTGATGAAGTCAGGCTTGCTTTTTAGCTGCGTGCTATGTCTAGTACAGTAAAGCAAGCCCCTCCTCCCAGGTGACTCTTTCTTTATGTACATCAATAACCTACAGCAGGATTACAGATAAGCCTATCTGGAACAATATGGATATTGCTATATGTGGAAAGAAATGGGTACAAGAGATTTCATCCTGCCTCATTGAACTATATATTGTGTCAGTTTTGCAGCTCTTCAACTGCGCTGCATTAACATGCCTTGTGTAGCAGATAGTTTACCAGTAGCATAACTGAGCCAGACCGGTTGCAGGCCTTTTTGGTCGTATATAGCTACTGATACAATGAGATAGCTCAAGGAGAGGCATAAAAGGTGAAGCCTGACATATGATAAAACACAATACTTGTACATTCCTTCTTGCTTACTTTTTGCCTTTCTTCTGCAGGAAGTGGAAGAGTTCAGCTTTATTACTCAGTTAGCAGGCTTGACGGACCACCTACCAGTCGCAATGCGTCTAATGGTATCTACGGGAGAAGATGACCCTTAAAACTGACCAGCTTTGAGATATTAGAAGAGGGAAACATTGACGATATTAAAAAATATATCAGAACATAAGAAAGAACTATTCTGGTGCCACGTTAGGAAAGATGACCAGACCTGACCCAGGCTACACTTCAGAATGTACCAACAATAGAGGATATAAAAAGGGAAGAAATTGAAAGGGTTGTGGCCAAAAACCACTGTTGCAAGTTGCTCAGGCAACAGGGCAGGCCTGTATTACAATGCTTTCACTGTGGACCGAAAGGAACCAAGATGGAAGTCCTAATTCCTTCTGAACCAGTGCCATTCTTATTAAAACATGTTTTTATACTACTATATAGCACAATTTAGTTTGTAATTAGTCTGTGATTTAGTGCTGCTCAATAGTTTTTTGCATAATTTCTTTGTATAACTAAAGCTAAAGCTTTTTTCTTTTTTAGCCTGTTAAAGTTGTAGTAGCGTGCTTGCATCAGTAGCATGCGCCCGCACTGCATGCCACTCAGATAAAATAGTAAGATATCATGGGGAAAATAAGAATGGAAGTGAATTCAAAAATCAGAAACCAGCAAAATTAAGGCATTCTGGGACTGGCTGATCCTTCTGTCATTACAGATGAATCTTAAAACAAAAAAACTCTCTTCAATTTGCAGACCAATAGTCTCCTGTCTGATTAAGGATATGTTAAAATTAGGAATTAAGACTTTAACACACAGTTCTACCATCCTATTCTGATTGTGTTCCCATTACAATTATGAAGTGTTTTGTCTGAATTGGGCCTTTAGTTTTCTAAGCACAAGTTAGTCTTTGAAGAAGAAATACAGTTCACCTGTAATGTCTTTTATTTTTTTCCTATATGTGGGGCAGTTCTGAATTATGGTATGGGATGATATATAGTGTTACAGTAGAGTGAATAGATTCCTGTAGTACCACTGGTAACATCAGTCAACATTCTGCCTTGGCTAGAAAGAGTAAATGGGAAATAGCTTGTAAAATGCATGCTAGAGTTAATAGAGTTAATGTGCACATAAGTGACATTTTTGGAAAGCAAGTATAGAACAGTGTATGACTGATAAGACAAGGTAACATACTTTTCAAAGGAATCAGTACTCTTAAAGGAAGAGAGTAAAATGGCTAGCTTAATGAACAAATAGAATTGTGACTCTCAGTGTTAAGTAACTTCTGAGCAGAAGGTAAGTTTATACGTCTGTGGAACACAATTCTGTGTTTGTTATGCACAGACTTTAATACAGGTCTTGTCATCTAATTCTTACTTTTTTTTCCACTGCTGCCCTTTAATGTGGGGCTCTTCTCTACCATCTTATCCCAATGACCAGACCTACTCAACCTCTGCAACCTTAACAGAAAAAATGACAAGTTAAGAGTCAGATGCATAACTACATTTCTTGGCATTTTTTAGGGAGTTACATTCAGAAGAGAGCAAAAGTGTTGCCAGAAGAACAGCAAGACTCTGTTTTCTTCTGCCTGTTTCCTCTTACATTACAAAATCCCTTTGCTGAAAAGAGAGGAGTTAGTTAATGTAAAACATGTACTTACTCCTTTAAGTAAGTAAACTGTTTTAGTTATGCTGGCCACAAACTCTTGAAGATGCTCTTGTTTTGGTTTAGTTTACACCTGCTAGAAATCAGCTTGAGGTAAATTAAACTAAACTAGATTTAAAATAGAAATCTGTCTGCACAGCCTCTTATACTGGCTTAATTAGCTACAGTAAACAGCAGAATTTTTACTTAGATCAGCCTGATTTTCCAAGTAGAGAAACTCTTAATAATCATGAAAGTACTAACAGTATTGGCTAATTCCAAGTAGGAGGTAGGGGCCCTTTTAACACTCTTCCACTGTGCCCAATCTTCACATGTTTTACACTTCATTTTCCAGTCCTGGCATCCCTTCAGCAGAGACTGCCTCTTCAAGTGTAGTGTGCCAAACCATGTGGTAGTCTGCGAAGTGCAACCCATGGAGATTCAAAAATGGAACCAGGCTCAATTCTCCTTTTTGATAAAATTAGGAATTCAAGTTTACAGCATCAGAGACTTTAGTGTGCTCTCCCAGTGCACCGTTTCCCACTTTGTATGTTTCTCTTTATACAGAGAGTGCGCGAAGGCGCAATGCATTTTTCTGGTTTCTTATCTCTCCATCCAGTTCAGAAAGACTTGTACCTGAAACAATGCTTTTAATCCTATTTTCTACCTTGCTTGTATTTTATTAACCTTTTTAAAAAAAGACAAACAGTAACAGTAGCAATTTGTGTGCTGTCCAGCAGCTATTTCTCAGTAGTAAGAATAAATATAAGGTACAGTATTTTTAATAGCTTTCCTAACAATGTAAATTACAATTTGATATCAACTTCACTGAGTATCAGTTGCAGTAGCTAAATCTGACACTGTGTGGGATATAATCATAAAACTCTACTGCCAAACAATCTTACATTATTTACAGTAAAACTAACGTTTAGTCTAAATTACTTTTAAATTAGTTCTGTGACTGTGTGCTGACTAAAAAACAGGCACTTTTGTCAACCTTTTGAGATATGTTGAGAAATATTTTTTCAAAATTGAAGTAAACGGTTTTAGACTTTGATGTTCTTAGCTTTTCAGTGATCAAGAAATGGATAGCTGTAAAACGGTCTCTTTAAACAACACACGTACACTTAACCAGTCTAGGTAGTTCTTACTAATTTACTGTCTTAAGGATCTAACTTTGCAAGAGAGTGATGCTGGGAGGTACAGCATTGTGGCACCACTGTACAAACGCTCCTTGCTTTTTTGCATTGATCCTGTGCCTTCTGATGCCTTGATAATGCTTGCAGGAGTTAGAGAGCACATGTACTGGTAAACTGTAGAGAACAGACTTTCCTTTTCAGAAGAGTAACATCCTAGAGAAAACCAGGTTGTCTACACTACTCCTACAGTTCCATACGCTAGCTCAGAGAAAAAAAGAAAATAATTCAGACAATACCTATGCTGACAGGCTATCAATCATAGCTATGTAATACTATGTAATAGAACATTTGCATTAAAATACAAAAAGGCAGAACCTCCCTAGGAAATTAAACCATAGATAGCTTTTCAGATGTCAATCCCACCTCGCCTAAGGACAGCATGACCCACTTTATTAGTAGGATGTTATTTATAAGAAATTTGAGTTCAACTTACTGTATTGTCCTTACCCCACTTTGTACAGGGATCTTACTTATTTTCAAGAAGTGGGTGATAATGCTGTTCTTGGTTTAATAACTGCCACTCAATGTGGATACTGTAGATGAAGTGTTACCTGTTTTTAGAGAAGCTACATAACACACAACAAGACATCTTCTGTTTCTCATGCTCAGTTTGCATTTTACAACACAGTTCAGGAAAAACTGAACACTTAAATGAGTACAACTGAAAACCAGGAACTTCCAGAAGATTCAAGGAAGTTCAGTCCTCACAGCATTGCTACCTTTAGATCATTTTAAAAACACCAACCTACAGAAAGGAGCATGTAGCCTTTCAGTTGTATTCAAAGCCACTTATCTGTGCACTGAAGGTCTGAAAGGGATACCTGATCCAGTTGCTTTGCACCACAGCTCAGCCACTGAGGACTTGGACAGTAGCAGCTGGTGTACAGCTTTATGCTGTGTGAAAAAGTATTTATATAACTAAATAATCCAAGTGGTGGCCAGCTAATTTTATCATCATCACAAATTGGATGTTTAATAGAAGTTGTCTAAAGTAACTGAATGTAAACTGTACCACACACTGGCTTCAAGAGACACTTGCAGCTTTTTTTGAGGTGCGGCCAGCATTAGAGAAACCCTTGAAAATGTTATCATCTCACATAAGGAGTTTACCTATCTTGCACAAGTATTATTACAGTATTCTGTCCCAGAAGCACTCTCAGCTGGTCTGGCTAGACCCTCAGTTCTACCTGTCAGAAAAGACAGTAAGATTTAAGGAACTTAAAATTTTAATTTTTTTAATGGGCCTGTGGTGGGCCAGATTAAGCAGATAATGACTGTCTTCTTTAGGGTATCTGAGCTACCCTTGGATCATATAGCAGCACATCAGTGTCAGCACATATCATCAGCTCAGAAATTAAGCATTTTTACCTCCTCCTGCATTACAGGATGAGAAAAGAAATGCCTACAATTCAAGCACTTTGAAAAACTCCCTATTTTTATCATCCATTATAATGAGGGTTAAATTGTTACTGAAGTCTCATTTCTTGAAACCATCTTATTTTAAATACAGTCTTGATGCTTTTAAAATCTTGTATTATTGCTGAAGTTTAGAAATCCTACAATAAGAATAACCTTTTTTATTTCAATAATTTTTCGGTATTGTATCCTTCTGGGACCTAATGTTTTTATATGGTAAGCACACACCTTCTGACATTTTGTTATAAATATATTTAAAAAATAAAAAACTAAGTATTTTCACTAGTTTCTTTGCCTCTAAGAAAACCACAATCTTACACCTGACAAAAACAAGATATTTTGAACAACAGGGAGGTTTTTTTTTTTGTCCTTTATTGGTGCTGAAAGGAATAACTGGTTGATGCAAACAAGGTAATAAAATTTCAAGGCTCAAACATTGCTTTGCAGTCCGCTTTTTCTGGGTTTGGGGCATGGGGTCTTATGACACTAACAGATATTTGAATCTACCATGCAGAGCCTTTAACACTTGCCCGTAACTTTCTCATGGTGAGATCAAGTACGATCTCATCGTGCTAAGCCTGTCCTAGTGAATTTGCAGAACAAAATAAAGGGTGAATGAAATTTGTTTTTAACTTGCCATCTACCTTGACCTCAAATATCCCTCCACCCATACCCCACTCAGTTTTAAAGGTATGCAACCTTCAGGCAAACATTCACAGTACTTGCTGTAGGCTACAACACTGAACCCCACATCTCCACACCAAGTCCACACTTTAAGCACTAGACCATGCATCCTACATTGCAAATACCATTTAACACACATGAACATTTTCTTGTTATGCAGTTGTACATCTTGACATCTTGGTACAGTTACTCTAATCTCCAAACTAATAGCAAGAGGATTTTTAATCTTTATACTGTTCAGTCAACAAGAGTTAAAAATAAATTAAAAAACACCACCACGACATACCTATCCCTTAATAAATCCACTCATTTCACAGAACAAATGTCAAGGGAAAAGAATCCATATTAGCAGTTAAGACCATTTTTTTTAAAACGTTCCCTAAGTAAGTAAGTCCTTTACAAAAGCCTCTAGGAGCCTCCATTAGAAGAACATGTTTTCTCCACAAGCAGAAAGGAGGAAATCACTGGAACGCAAGTGATCAAAGGAGAGCACAATGCACGTGTTCCTTCTTGTTAGCGCCATCTCATGAGATAGGATGCCAGAGATAGGTCTTGATTTTTGTCTGCATTCTGATGTTACTGTTGGGCTGTACTTTGACAGACAGCTTCATCTTTCCAGCGATGGATCCCTGACATGCAGCTCTTCTCTAACAAACACCTCACCTACTTTTTCGCTATTACTGTTTGCATTATTACACTGTGTCAGTGCCTCAGGAATAGGATCCCCTCTTTTAAGGGCTATAGAACCATACGGTAAACACAGGACAATCATCTCCTGGACAGTTTGCTTCTTCCAGGCTTTTAACTAAGAACACTTCAAGTACAGAAAATTTTAAATCCCTCTTCCTTATCCCCATATCCTAGGGGTTTTAATGTAATTTATTATGAACTCATGCCTAGAGCTGCCTGTCAGTCAGCCCTGTATCTGGGATGCCATCTACCACTTGGTCTATTTTACAGACTTTCTTGGCAAAGCATCGCCTAAAATAGGAACCTCCATAGCCCACTGAAATGCCTGTCCAGAATGCTGCTATAATCATTATTCTTCTAGCCCTCTGACTATATTTTAGATACTAACCCTTCTTCTCTGTTGCAGTAAATGCAAGTTGCTCATCTTTGTTTTTATGGCCATCCACAACACATGCCCTTACCCTCTCCTTTTGTTCTTTGCTGATCAAAATTTCCCATCTGCCATCTCCTAAATTTGTATACCCTTCATTTTCTCCCATACTTCCCCTGACATTTAGGGAAGGCTCCTCATAGCCATTTATAAAAATCAGTGAACTAGGTGGGCTAGAAAGACTAGCAGGAAAAAATCTCCTATTATATAAAATGTTATAAAGAAGATTATTAACAACTGTTCCTTACGATCACTAGATGTAGGTAGGAAGAAACATGAATTATTTCTAGCTAAGATTTAAAAAATGGGAATAGGAAAAAAAGAATCTGAAGATACTTACACAAGGGGCCAGGGTACCCAGGAAACCAGGGAATCTCTGCCAACATTTAATCTGGGCCTTCCATTCCTTCCCTTCCTCCCCTCCCCCCAACAGCCTTTAAAGGTCCCAGGAATATCTGACACTAGGACAACCCATACGACCTCCTGAGTTCTGCTTAGGCCTACACAAGCTTCAGTACCTATGTGGATACCATTACCGCTCACAATGACAGGCAATGACAATATTTGAAACCAACTTACTTGCCTTCACCCCCTCTCTTTTTGTCTCACATGCAGATTCTTTGGGGCAGAATCCCATCTCACTGTCCTATCTTTTATACAGTACCCAGCACTGCATGGTCAAGGAAAATTGTTCCTAGGCACCAAGAACCATCAAAACAGGAAATAAATAGTGATCAAAAGAGGAGATTAACTGTAGAAGAAATATCCACAGCCTTCCTGTGTGCTTTGAACAATGAGATAATTGAATATAATTGCATAAAACAAAGGGACATTTGCTCCTATGTTCCTATTAACATACTAGCTTTCAGCATCCTGTCTATAAATTATGCAACTGTAAATTGCATAATTCCTAGACAACAGCACCTGCTTACTCTGTTCCTGTGGTAGTGTCCATAAGCTGATACTTAACCTTCTCTCACTTCCCACATGAGCATCTCTCATATTTCACCAACATGGAGCTCGCAGAGTTTCTATCACCGCCAAACCCTCTTGTCACTAAGCCTTTGATGTCTCCAATGCCTAACCTGGCAGAACAATTCCACGCTGCTTCAAGTGCCAAGGAATATTTGGTAAACTTTATAAATACTAAAAAAAAAAAAAAAAAAAGCCTAAATATTCATAAATCAAGCAGTTTTGGTTGTTATAGTACATTTTCATGAGCACCTCCAGCTTTTCCAGATTTTTTAAACTACTTTGAGGCTCTCAAACCTCACACAAATCAGTAAGGTTAAAAGAAATTTAATTTCACCCACTTTATTGTTAAACATATACTGGCTGGGTAACATTATGAGACACGTATGTGGCTTTCAACAGACTGCAATATTGTATGTGACATGACGCCACAAAACAAAAACAGACAGCTCTTTTTGTGTCCTTATTTAGGAATCAAGATAGATACCTGCTGCATTTTCAAAAGGTGCTGACTCTCTGATGCTTTGCAACAATTATTTCTGGTTGTGTTATTATTAGATCTCCAGAGTAAATACAATCTGGAAGAACTTTATGACTTTCTGTGTCCTACTGTTCATTTTGCCTTTTTTTTTTTTTGTCTGTTTTTAATGTGCTTTTAAAGTAATCTGTTCACACTTCACACTTCCAATTTAAAAGTTCCCCACTCAACAAAACTAGGAGAAATTACATATTTAGGGCAGTATTTCAAGAAAAAAAGCTGCAAGTTTAAGTACAACAATCCAGTTTTGACATCCTAAAATCCTTCTTTTCCAGGAAGAAAAAGAAACTTGTAATTTTTATCAAAGTTTTTTTTTTTTTTTTTTTTTTTTCCAATCTATACATTCTAGGTACTATTTGCTATTTTGGCACTACATAAGAAGTTAATATAAAAGGGATCAAAAGCAGCTCTAGAATCCATCATCGCGTTAACTTCATGGTAAGGGTAAAGACTCTGCATTCACATGAAGTTTCTGAACTGCACGATTCCCTTGTGTCCTGTTCCAGTCATTTCCGAAGAACTCACAAGGCACATACATACGTACAAATAGAGGTTAAACAAAACCAAACCAAAAACTGCTACCTGTCCCCCCAAGCAGAAGGCAGCCTTCATTACTTTAGTTAACTACCAAGTAGCCAGCAGCATTCAGGTCATGTACATCAGTCCTAATCGCCAAGGGCCACCTTCCAGGTTCAGAGAATAATTTAGACTCACTAACCAATTTGTTGCATCAATTGTACTCTACAGCACTGAAGCCCATTCACTGAAGTAATTCAACTCATCCACAAAACTACCACACACCAACAGAAATCCAGCTAGCTCAAACACACTCCAGCATCAGCAAACAGTAATTCAAACAGAAAAGCCCGATTTCCATTGCATGTATGTTGAGTCACTTCAAAACTGTCCTAAAAAAGCTCTTCTTAAGTATTTCTATATACCCATCACTTAGATTACGTGAGATTTTTTGCAAGGCTTTGTTACAGCTGCTCAAGCCAGAGTAGTGTATGTCAACAGCAGCCAGAAGCCTTGTAAATCCCACTACCATTCACAAACACACTTGACTCTTTCATATCAAAGCAACAAGATGCTGCAGCTGTTAAGGTCTGCTAAGCTCAATGTGCTCCTGAAATCTGCACTGTCATTAGTATCTGAATATTGGTATCTCTGGCCACTTTCTACTTAACTAAAACGGAATTTGTCTCACAGATACACACATGAACCACTGTATTAGCTAGTAATTGATGTAAGTCCTTCTGCCTTAGAAATACAAAATGGAGGATGGTTCCTAAGTCATTGCAGTGTTATGCCAGAGAAACAGAGTGGCTTGCAAAAAGGATATTAACAGGTTCCTAAAGGGTGGGGCAGGGGGAACCCTACACATTTAACCCTATGAACTGATTTACACAAATGCCTAGCAAAATAACTCACTTCTGTGGTAGAGTTTAGGATGCAACTTTAAGAACTGCCCTATGCCAAAACAATACTTCTGTAGCTTTAAGAGTTTGAAAGATGCAGGAAAAACAACTGCAGGAATATCCAGTTAGAAGGAGATAGGCCATGAAGTTCTTTTTTGTTTCCCTAATTAAATGTGTACTTGCAAAATTGTGCAGGGGTCCTGACATGTGATTACATTAAGAATTAGTAATTCTGACATTATTTAAATACCAACATTCTACTTTCTGCTCCTTAATTACATCTAATTTCCCTTTTCCACATTTACTGAGAAAACTATTTATAGCCATAGCAAATTCAGACTTTTAAGAAAGTGTGTCTTATATCTCACAATAAACACATGGCTTGCATTAATAAGTGTGGCTTGAATTGTTCAGTATATACCCATCCAGGTAAACTACAATTCATTCAAAAAAGAGACTTCTTAAAATCATTCTAATCCACTGCACTTCGATCTGCTGCCACATTGTTTCATGCTAGAAGAAGCTACAGCACCTGCATGGGCAGCCTCCAAAGAACACTTACATACCTGAAAAAAGCAATGTGGGAGTTCACATACTGAAATCACACCATGGCGGTAAATTAGAAATTAATCTTGTTGTAGAGAACGGACAGAGATAGTCATGAGGATGGGGAATGATGTTTTTCCACATCAAATGTAATTAAATAGCTCTGTTCTCATTAAATTTCATGAACTTCTAACCTAGCAGAAGACTGTTGGCTTGAAAACCTGGTCCAATTATAATTTGGGCAACATACTACCTACCTACCTTGTCTACATGAAACAGATGTAGTATTTCACTCTGTTTTTGGTGCAACTGATTCTTAAATACTTATCAACAGGCAATCTAGAATTTTTAATAGCCAGTAAAATGCAGCTAGTTCTTTCCCTAGGATTAAGAATTTGTCTTAAAGTCAACAACAAAACTGTCACCTGCTTCAGTGAAGCTACCATTTACATCGCTCAGCAAGGACCTTTAGGATGTCAAGGAACAAAAGGCAGTTGCAAGGTCTGCAAGACAGCAACTAGAGGGGGGGGGAAATACCAAGCATTATACTAAATATACTCCTATGGAAAGATGTATCACACAAGACAAACATAATTCCCAGTACAGAGTCTGGTCCATTAATTCAGCCCCAAAATAACAGTGTTATGAAACAGGTGTTGACATTCTATTTTCTATTACTCCTTAGTTACATATAATTTCCCTTTTCCACATTTACTGAGAAAGCTATTTAAAGCCACAGCAAACTCAGACTTTTAACAAAATGTGTCTTGTATCTCACAATAAGCACACAAGAAGGACCTTATGTCGTTGCTACTTCGTTAGTTATTAGATTGGTGTTCTTGGAACCACGTGGCATGTATGAAAAACCAGTGCTTACTCTGGTGAGACTCCTCTTACCCACAGCTGACCTTGTGCGTGCTTCTACCTCACTGCAAAAACTTCAGCCTCCCCATTCTGCAGCTGTTTGTTCCAATGTTAGAGTAAATTAGAAGCTGTAAATTTGACATTTATCATATACTGACAGAAACAAATGCTGTGTCTGTTTAAATGCTGGGCAATGGCTCTGTATGCAGTCTAGAAGTTCTCCTTCTGTAACTGGAGTCCCAGAAGCTGACAATTAGAAGGAGGTTTCTGACCACAAGACCAGTCAGGTTCAAAAGTAGCTTTCCAGCGACCACAGTGGAATGCAAAAAACTGTAATTGCTTTTAAAACAGAGTTTGATATATTTATAAGAGAAATTATATACATGAGGCTTACTACAGGAAGGGATTGGGCAGGGCAGCCTAGAAGGTCCCACCCAGTTCTAGGTTTGGTTTGGGGATAGGAGAACAGTACAGAACTCCTTTTGCTCCTGGGTAATGATTATTTACAAGTGCATGCCTAATTATTTGTTTGGAACCTTCAGTTTATTTCATTTAAGCAAAGATAAAATTAACACTTGTTATTCGGGTTTTAAATGGGGACAGAACTGGCTCCTACTAGCAGCAAGTATGAATAACCCCCTGTCGTGGCTGTGCATAAGAGGACTGCACTTAAAGCTCCTACCCAGCATGAGGGGAGCGGATATGGCAGAAGGGAAAGAGAAAAATGGAAGGATGAGGTACACTAGATCTGCAGACATACTATAAATATTTGAGACCATCTAAAAACAAACAAACAAAAAGAAATATTAAATGGTTAGTAATAGTTATTTTGGAAACATTCCATGGCCTGTACATCTCTGACTAGTTTTATTTCTGAGAAGCATGATTATGCCAAGCTTGCCTTTAATTTTACAGATGCTTTTTTATTAAATCTTATTCTAAATAAAATTATTTGATTAGCTGTTACCCAGCCAACCCAGGGAATACAAATACAGACTGCCTCAAAAAGAGAGACATCGCCCTCAGCTTTTAAAGGGATGTAAAGAAGGGAGTAGCGTATCTAGTTTCCAAATACATGAACTAGAGAAATAGACAAATTATTCTCTCCTTAAACAGAGGGTTATAGGCAGCAGCATTCAGGAAAAGCAGCAGGAAGCTGGCAGTGGATATAAGGTATTGCAAAGAACAGCTGATCTCCTGTGAGAAATACCTGTATTTATTCAGGCAGACTGCATGGCTTGGCAGACCGGCATGATGACAAACATAAAAATGGCATCATTCTAAAAGGGGATATGTCCTCCCATTGAGGGATGCTTCAAAGAAAGAGACTTAGAAGGGCCACAACATATCCTTATCGCGAATCTCCCGTTGCTAAACAATGATTTCTACTGCAGAACAAGGAACGTGCTGCAATCTGCCTTTGTCCATTAATGTATCTATATCTAGTAACTAGAAGAGTTCAGCTTTCCACAACACAACACTGACACTAACCCATTTTAGGATCATCTGCTTCAGTGATGCAAGTGCTGCTGCCCTTTTGAAGGCTTTCAAAATGTTGTGCATACCACCACCCTGCTGTTTCATTCATAGCATCTATGAATCTCAAAAACATAGCCTGACAGTGCAGACATTGCATATATATACACAATAGGAGATTACCCTTGAAGGGCTTTCTGTTTACGACAGGCACAAAAGTAAAGCACAGAGACTTTTTTTTTCCCCCCAATATACACTGAATGCCCTGATATACTGGCCACAAAGCCCATTTTGTATTGAAAAAAATAAACACAGTCCTTCCTAGATTTTTCTCCACCTTGTTCCTTTTTTGGAGACTCTTTTGGTGTATGCTGCTGCATAGGTGCCAAGCAAATGAAAGGGAGGATGAAAATGTATCATTTAACATGGAAGCAGACCTTACAATTTACTTACCCTGCTACGCAAATTAGAGGACATCGCTAGTTTTTGTTGGACACTAGTCATGCCTTAGGCAAAAAGAAAAGGGGAGGGGGGAAAAAAAATCAAAAGAAGAATGTAACACATGAAGGTAAAGAGGAGAGATGAAACTTCCCTAATAGTTTCATACAGAACAGACACATGTAGTAAGCATTGATCTGTAAAGAAGAATGACAGGCACTAAGAACTGTCACACTACAGTTAAAATCATCCCTGATCTATCACAGAAACAAGCAGGTTTTCCCTGGAAGTTTTCTAAAGACCTTTCTCTTTAAATCTGCTAAGTCCTGTGGAGATAAAGTTGTTCAAATAAACAAATTAACAGAACAGAGAAACTTTTAACAGAAAACAAATCTACACTGAGATGAACCTAAAAATCTGAACCCCAGCACATTCGCAGTTAGTCCCAATATCATGACCTAAAAGTGTCCCTTTGAGAAAGCAGCTGAGAAGAGCTTTTGCAATAGCGTATTAACACAGCTTTCAACACAATACCACGATATACTAAAAATGCTACCTCCACTAAGATTTTCACCCCTCAGCACACTACACCTGGAGACTCAGGGTTAGCTTTTTCTAATGACACTGGAGGCCACATGAGATATACTTCATTGTAATCTTACCACACTTTTCCAATGCCCTGTCAGTACCTTCAGATAAAGTTTTGTGGGTTTCTTTTCTAGTATGGCACAGTTCCAGCAGCATGAACTTTAGCAGAGACATTTTTATAGCCAGAAACACCTTTTGTTCAAGAGAAGTGCAAGCTCCTGCCTACTTCTGGGATGCTTCCTGGTTTGCTTTTCCATTAGCCCCTGAAACCACTGCTTAGTTCTGCGGATTTATTGCCTCGTCCACAGGGCACGAGTGAGGGAATAGAAGAGTCATCATTGATTTAAGCATGGCCAGGGCTTAACGAGGAGTGACACTAACAGGGTCGCCAAAAGGACCATCACAAAAACTCTCTGGACAAAATGAAAATGCTAGATTTAGAGTCCAAAGGCCATTTTAATCACTCAGATGAGAAGACACTACCTGAGACACACAAAGAGACAGCTCTGTGTTTATGATATAAATGCTATCCATAACACAGACAGGTATCTTAAAGGGGGGAAACAGACCTACAAAAAAATCTCACTTGCTTTTTAGCATTTTTTCAGGGAGCATGGTTCAAATATAGCAGCTTAGCCTTGTTTTATTGTTTGTAAAGGCATATCCAGGAAAAAAAAAAAAAAAAAAAAAAGAGTTCTAGAGCAAACTGGACCTAAAAGCAACTAAACTTCAATGATACTTAAACGAAAAAAGGCTTGTGTATTAGAGTTCTACAGAGAGGCTGAACACTTTCAAAACATTTTTTCTTTTCATAAGCCCTCCACTAAAAGGTCATGGGACAGAGGCTTTATCCACAAGCAGCAGGGGCTAATGAGAGGTATATTAAAGAGAACTCTTAAACAACATCAGTAAAGGAATTAAAAAAAAAAACTCTAAATGCTAGGATCGTTTTAAGACACCAGAGACATGACCACACAGTGCTAAAGCCACTGCCTTGTCCTTGGCTTACTTGCAACTCAGCAGTGTTTCAGCATGGCAGGATACACACCTGGCACAACAACAAGTGAAATTATACGGTATGAATATTCTTCCGTACCAGTTTATTACCCGTGTATAGCGCTTGTTTCTTCGCAGTTTAGAAGTCCCAGAGCGACACTCAAAACGTGTTTTGTTTTTGTTTTTTTGTCTCTTAAGTCCAACTATTACTTCCAAAGCAAAGCACACCGCTGAAGTAGCTACAGGCTGCTCATCGGCGCAAACATGGCCTGCAAACAGGTGCTGCCACCGCCTGTTTTAGCCCGGGGAAACCTCGGCCGGCGCAGCGGGGCGGGCGGCTGCAGCCGGCAGAGCCGCCGCCCCGACCGGCCCTACCGCCGCCGCCGCCGGACGCGCGGCCCCCCCAGCGCCCCGCCTCCCCGGCCCGGCTTACTGCTGCCTTCTTGCGGCGCAAAGGCCAGCCGCCGCCGCCGCCGCCGCCGCGCCGCTGCCCCGGGCCTGCCCGCGGCGGGGAAAGCGGGAGGGACCCGTCTCTCACCTCCCCCGCGGCGGCGGCAGGCGGCCAAAATGGCGGCCCGGCGCCGCTGGGGAGGGGGCTCGGCCAATCAGTAGCGCCGCCGCGGCGCGCGGGAAGCGGCCGCCGCCGGTGCCTGAGAGGAAAAGCGGCGGCCGGGCCGGGCCGGGCCGGGCCGGGCCGCGCCCGGGCCAAGCGGGGCCCCCGGCCGCCTCCCTACGAGTCAGGGCGCTACTCGTTCATCCTGGGTGTGCTCGGCTGCTGGTGCCCCCAAGGAGAGTGATTCAGCCCCGACCTCCAGGCCGAGGCCCGCTGCAGGGTCGCCGAGGCTTGTGCCCCGCCAGCACGGCAGGTGCGAGGTTAGGGACGGGCACCCGCAGCACGCTCCCGTCAACCGTCCCACATACACAGCGGCCAAGAAGAAACACGGCATTTCCAAGTGCCGTAACTAAGGCTGTTTGCCTCCCTCCCTCTCACTCCGCTCATCCCAGCAGCTTGATTTATTTGCCAATAATTGGTTTCTTAGGCACTCTTTACCACGAAGCAAGCAGTCAGCTTCACGGAAGAGCAGCCAGAGCAGGATCCCTCACTCAGCCGTGGGAAGCAGCAGCTCAGTAAGCTGCATGGCCCGCTGTTTTTTTCCCAGTGCACAAGCTACAACTCGTCACCTCAGAGAGGGATGTGCGAGGCTGCTGCAGAAAACAGCAGGAGCAAGAGATAACGGCCGCAGCACGCAGGCTACTGCTGTGGCACATCACACAAAATATATATATATTTACCCTTGTAAATATATATACATATGTGTATGTGTGTGTGTGTGTATTTAATATCATTTTAATTACAGAAGGATCCAAGGATTTACTCTGAGCCTTTTATCTGCTGTATCTCGGTCAAACCTCATAAGGCTACATCTGAGATCACACTGCACTAAGAAAACAAATGATTAAAGCAGAGCAAGGGAGACTCAGGGGATTAGTTTATTCTGCATGGCCTTGAGCAAGTCATTTTTAGCTCTGAGGCCCTAATCTTACAGTGAGGGCTCAGGGCAGATGAAACACTTGAATATCCACATGGAGCACTCTAAGTTTTCGCTCATCTGAAAAATTGGGATAATAATACATACCGCCTCTCTCTCTGAGACCATCTTAATCATTAATCCCTGTTAAATGCTAGAAAATGTGAAGTTTGAAAATGATTGATTAAACACCAAATCAAATTAACAGTCTGCAATGCTGACTGAAGTTAATTAGGTAGGATAATCACCCAACACCCACCGTATTCAGCTCACAGTCTTCACTAGAAATATCTAACAGTAAGAAGCAAGGCTGTAAAAGTCTGTTTTCCTCATAGCAACCAGCTGTAACTGCAAAGAGAACACAAAAGATGAGTAACTAAATAAATTAGTCTTGAACTGAATTCTCTATCTTGTTAAATACTGGGAGCCTACACAGCGCAGTTTCAAAGGGACTAATGAAGGAGAAAACCAAGCTCTTGGATCTCAAAGAAACCTTGAATCATTCAGCCTTCAGACAAAGGCAAGGTACCAGAGGAGCAAATTACAGGTGCCATGACTTAAAAAACACCCCCTGAATTCAGTGCAAGACTTGTCCTTCATTAGGACTATGCAGTCGGGCAAGACAATTTCACTGCCCTAGTATTATTCATTCTGCATATGTAACATATAGCACTTTGTTTCCTGTTTTTTGATTGTATGTGCAAGTCCAAATTAGTCTTACTAGTAGCTGTCACTGTATTTTTGAGCTAGTTTTCAAGTTCAGTGCATGTGGATATGGTGTATCTTATAAGATCAAGCACTGCCTCTGCACGAAAGATGAGCCAGCTGCATTGCAAGCCTGAACCACTATGCACTTTTCCTTATTAGATCTATTATCTCTAATGCATTGATTGGAAAATATTTAAAATGTGGATTCTCAGCACCCTCTTGTGGATCAGTGATATGATAACTACTTAACGACTACCAAGCATTAGTAAAATTTCATCACAATTCAGTGCTACAGAAAAGTTGTTATTTTTGCTGCAAAACTGCACCTGGGAAGTTAAATGCGAACAGAAAAACTCTGTAATTTATGATTATTTTTAATTCCTGTATGAACCCTACATCTTTGAGGCAAGCATGTCTTATGTCCCATTAAAAAAGCTACTAATTTTATACCAGTTCTCATGCAACATACGAACTGTAATGCTATCAGTGGTGGCAAGGGATTTTGCTTCTTTTTAAACATGCATCTAAGCCTGCAGGCCTGGTCAGAATCAAGTTTGTTTCCATGCAGGAAAAAAAAAAAAAAAAAAAAAAAAAAAAAGCCTGTAGGGGCAGCACAGAGCACATCGACGCAACACTTCTGTCGGATTTTGAAACAAAAATGCTGCTGAATGCTGCTACTCGATAATGTGCTTCTTCCTGCTAAAGTGGCATTTTTTCCTGCATACTTGTATTAAAACGCCCTGTAGAAGACAACAGAAATAGAAGTATAGATATGTAGAAGGAATGGCCAGCATCCCCTTAAGAAACTGTCTTCCAAGGAATTTACAGATCATACTATGTGCTTTAAGTCCACCCTGAAACATTTACAGAAGGAAGACTGATACACATGCTAAATACTCCTAATTACAACTGAACAAAGCTTTCCCCACATCACCCAGATTCCTATCAACAAAGTGTTTAGTATGTACCTGCATTTAATGGCTACCACTTTTCCTATCTGAAACGACTCAAACCATACATGTGGTAAAGGTTTGCTTCAACAGATCAGCTTTCAGCATTTTCCACCAAATCCCTAAAGCAATTTCAGTGCCTGTCTAAATACATAAGAATAACCAGCAAGCATTAACAATGTTGTTCACACTCACTGCAAACTAAAACAGGCACAAATGTTCCTGAGTTCATCAATCACATTTCATTCTCCTAACACAGGTGCTAAGCTATACAAAGTTTGTTTTTGTTTTTTTTTAACATCAATATAATTACTGCTTCAGCCATACTGAAGCCTAAGATGTTTTTCTGCATATGCCGATAATATGGTTCATATAATTCCACAATTATGTTTATACTTGAAGATACACTACTACATGTAACCTATAACTTTCATTTGCACTACACTCACCTCTTAGACTTCTGAGATAAAGTCTCACAATACCAATAGGGTTTAAAAGTGATTCATCTACACCACTATGTGTACCTACTACTATCTAACACCTATTACAGTGCCCTGCTTATCTCCATCGTATATAATACTGATAATATAACACAAATTCCCATCAATGTGGATTTTTTCCCTCTTGCATTTTAGTAAATTTATTCTTTTCTTAGCAAGGATGATTCAGGCACCTATTTATACAATCATCTTTAGGAAAGCTAACACTAAAAAAAAAAAAAAATTAAAATGCACACTATAAAGTCAGCTGTGGTTCTGCTCTATTTTATTTTTGTTTTTAAATCTACAGTTTCTAATATATTTCTGCCCTTTAGTCCTTTGTTAGCTTTAGAGCAGTAAATGCTGCTGTTACATCCAGAATGATCTGTGCAATATGTGCAAAGCACCTTCAGAAGCTATTTATACTGGTTAGCAGAAACAACCGCTCATCTTCATGTGTCAGGCTACAAGCAAATGACCAAGAGGCAGCACTTAGCTGTTTTTTTCTACTTTGTCCCCCCGCCCTCAGGGAAAATACAGGAGGCCTGATGAAGCATACCATAAGCAAAATTCAGTCCTGTAGTACCTCATATCAACTACTTTTCATAATCTTAGTAGCAGCCATGGGCCAAATTCTCAGCTGGAATCAGTTTTGTAATGCCAAAGTTATGTTTCTGGGAGCTACACAACCTGCTCTTCAACTGTGGCCATACTGCTTTTTCAAATAAAAGTGAGAGTGGGGAAGAGATGAGAGACCAAAAAGATGTACTCTACATCAAACTAGACTGCTTTCATGCGCAAGATACCTAATATTTAACTTCCCTGCTCTGACTATGCCAGTATGTTTTTCTCTTGACTAAGGCAAACCAGGTACTTCCATCAGTTCACCCCAATACACAAATCACACATTAGCTGCTAATTTCCTCTAAACTGACTTTTCTTCCTAGAATTCTGCACTGTTAGTGATAGTCTTACTGTAAAATTCTGATTGCAGTATGGTAACAACTAACCACAGCTTGGCCCTGTTAACGTTTCTTTTCTTCCAGTTGTTATTGCCCTAGTTTCAATAAAATTGCATTTTTTTTTAAATAGAAAAGGCACAAAGACCTTGCATTGTACAGCTTAGGTCCCCAACATAAAACACAGATCTGCGCTACCATACTTTCCTTAGGTTAGGAAGCGTATCAAAATTAGAAACAGTTGTCTAATAAGACAGTAACCTATATGTTCCGATCAAGTTTGTAAGCAGTGAGACTCTGAAGTTAAACAACTTAACAGTACCTTTTTGAAGAGTGGTATCAGCAGACCTCAGTCTGCTGCTGGTAGTACTGCTATGCTGTTTGTTCTGATGAAAAACATTAGTCATGTATTTCATCTCTAATATGCCTTGAGCTCCTGAGTCCTTACATATTTGTAAAGGCCTGTGTCAGGAAAATAATTCTGGAAAACCTAAGAATATTTCAGATGGCTCTGAAATCTATAAGTAATCATCACACTTTCAGGAAGAAAAGGAGGAAAAAATCCTACTCACCAGAGTTATATACTGCTGTGATGCAGCAAGGTAAATTAAGAGTGGGCTTTTGCTCCTTCATGGCTTCTTCATGGCATTCCTTTCACTCTGTAGGAGTTGCTGGTCAGAGGAAATGGGAGTAGCATTGGTAAGCAGAGTTATCTCTGCAGCTCGCTACCATAATTTAGGACAGATAGTATTTTCTATTATACTTAATAGATCACACATACGAAACTGATTCACAGATTGACTGTTCACATAAAGCAGAATAAATTGACTGTTCATACAAAGTAGAATAAATTGCACACACACGGTCATGTACTGCAATTTCTACCAATATGATTTGAAATGCAACTAAGAAAACTTCAGTTGTGGACATGTGCTATTGCAGAACCACCAGTCAGTCAACTGCTTCATGTCTCCATATTAATCAAAACCTCAAAAATACAATATAGTTTCACGCTGATACAGAAAACAACAAACATACACATATAATCCCATCAACAATAATTATTCTTAAAAAGAAAGTTTCTCTGTACTTCCCAGCTACATATTTTGAAAGAAAAACAAAGAGCTTTAAAGTATTTTTCAGAACGATCAGTTTGCTCTCTGAGCATGATAAAAAACCCTCTGCCATACAAAGAATACCATATATGTTTATTATAATTTAGGAACATGAGTTAAGGCAAGTATTTTATAATAGCTTAAAATCCATGGTAATCTCTCCTGTCTTTGGGTTGAAATTTATAGCATACATGACAGCACTAGGAAGGTCTGTCAGAGTTTCTGATTCAATCACAGAACTGAAGAAATAGACAGCTTGCTTGCAGTGGGGATTCCACTCACAGTTTCCCTATAGAAGAGAGTTAAAAGTGAAACCAGTCACAACTCCAAGACACTGGACAGTACTAATGCAGTAGAAACACAACAGTTCTTGTCCACAGTTCAGTATACAAAGATCAGATACATTTCTTAATTTCACTGACATTCTTTCATTACAGGAATGCATAACAAATTTCTTTAAATCCAGTATACTACACTGCACAGTGACATTGTGGAGAAAAAATTGATCTGGTCAAGGAATATTTAGAAGGCACAGAGAAAATATTTAGGGCTCCTTACCCTCAAAGTTTTTGCTTTTGTTGAACTGAGGAAAGGAAGTTGCATTAAAAAAATTATACATACTACAAGCTAGCATCATATCCAAGTTCTGAATGTGGTTCCAAACTACAGAAGCATTTGAATCTGATTCAGACTCTCCTGTTTTAAGGTACATCTCCTGTTCCCACAAAAAAGGAGAATAGATAATTCTACTAGTACTGTCTATATAGTATTCAAATAGGGTAACAAGTAGCGCTACATAAACCAAGACAACAGGGCCAGCAAAGATAAATTTTTCACCTTTGTAATTCTGTAGACTTCATGAGACATAATAAACTACAGACTGAAGAAATACCTTGTCATTTGAAATCTGCATCAGTCCTGTGCTAATAGAGGTATCAGCAGTAAGATGATATTCCATCCACAGAACTGCTCCATGGCTCTTTCCGCTCCTAGAGAAAGAAGGGATGAGACCAATAAAACCTATCATCTTAGCATTAACTCTATGTAACACTGATAACTTAAACACTGCAGCCATTCCGCATGAGGTGACATCTTTGTAATGTGAAGTTAAAAAAAAGATTCATCATTAGGATGTGAATACGTACTATGAAGAGAAAACTCACCGTAGAAGATTTAAAGAACCCTCTGCACTGAGACAGTGCTGTGGTACTGTCCTTCTGAAATCAAACATCAAGACTTCTTGGGGATCTGAGAGTGACTTGCAAGGATATTCCCACAGAGGGTGAGGTTCTGCTTCCCTGGATTCCCTATAATTGAGAGAATTCTAGGAGGGGGAGTGAGGGGGGAAGAAGTAATAAAACCATGTAAAAATAGTCCAAAGGCTAACACCCCTTGTTTTCATGTTACTTGGTGACCTGGACCCACAATATTTAAGCCATAGGGCTCCAAGAGGACAGGACTGTACTTTTCAGTTGCAACAAAAAATATCTGCTAAAAGTCCTCAGTGGTCAAACAGGCAGAAATTAGTACTTTCAAAACAAAGCATTTAATTTTTTCCATCTCCCTCGAGACAAATTCTACTCTAGAACTGCTTAGAGTCCTTCATGAGGACTATAAAGGCAATCTAAATGGCTACCTCAGATACGGAGATGTATACTACAGCTCCAGAAGTTTAGACAGTTAAATCTCACCCTTCATATATATTTCTTGAAAGTCAAAAAGCCTTTTCCTCTTTAAAGCATTAACCTAAGGGCAGCAGGAATTGTTGATGAACAACCGCCAGCTGATTTGATTTCAACCTCAGAATAAAGTTTTGAGAACATGATTTCTTACCTCCCTTTTTGAATGAATGCAGGTATTTTCAAGACAGTGCAGTGCTGAACAGTTTGTCAAATGACAAGAAACATACAACCCCAAACACCATTCCAAGAAGTTATTCTATTTTGTTAAGAATTAAATAGCTGCTATATTTGTTAAAAAACAAAATCATGTTTTTTCATGTAACACACAAACATTTAAATGTTCACTAGATACTTTTTCAAGCCAAAGTGAATTTTATTCCATATTGCTGAAACTTGTACTGAAACAATTTTGAGCATTCTTACTTTAATCATATCATCCATAGTTTGGACATCAAAACCTTCACAGGTGCCACATGGACTCCGGATTCTCCATAAGTCCTAAATAGGAAAACAGGATTTTGTTTGTTTTTATTAATGGAAATAATTTTAGTTATGAATTCAACTGTTAACAGTAAAGTGCATGCACTGATTTTTTAAAACGGTAGGAAAAAAAAATCCTTCCACCTTCCCCACACTAAGTCAGTCAAATTCGATGCCACATAACAGGACATACCACACTACATCTTTAAATTACAGGTCAGAATTTAGACCTTGTTTAGTAACACCTAATGTTGTCACCAGCTTGGAGTTTTTGTTTGTTTGTTTTTGTGGTCTTTGCTAAGTCTAGATCAGTTCAGTTGACCATTTTTATCTGAAGACAAATGACAAACAAACGTCATTTGAAGACAAATGAAGACAAACGACAAAACAAACCATCATTCCTCCTCACAAAACACAGAGCTGGTAAACTGAGGCAGAAGTAACACAAGCATTACATACTGGATTAACCCATAGAGAAAGTGAAACACTCCAAATGTCAGACCTGTCTTAAAGTCAACAATTTCTTTTCCCCATTAAAAAATCTGAATTCTTACTGTAATAGTCACTTCCATGCAATCATAGAAAAGACGACTATTTAGAGAAATAGTTCTGTTGAAAGACTATTTCCCTACAGGATGTTTCCTTGTTTACTTAATGGGAAAAAAAAGTTAAGAGATAAGAGATTAGCTAGAGTCAGGAAGGGATCAACCACCAGATAGCTGAAGGCAAATCATTCCTACAAGCTGCTACTATACCTTTTATAGAGCTTAGAAATCATGGGACTGATAGTGATTTAGTTCAAAGTTTAGTGCATTAATGGTCTCTGGTGGAATGAGAGCATTCACTAGTTTCAGATACACATATTTTATCACCTGTTCATTGCTGCGCTGAGCAATCTCAAAGGTTTCTATTTGTACTAGATTTCTACTTTACAAGAAGGCATCAGGAATATTATAAACTTAAGTGTTGTTATCAACTTATGTCTGAATACAACACATCATGAACCAGAGTGACTATACAGAATCTCCCAATGGTTTACCTTATAGTCTTTAAGTAGAGTAATTTAAGCATTCCACACTTCTTAGTAATTTAGTGCAATTCTCTACAACACCGCTGAACGCTACTGCTGATAGGGATACTCAAGAAGTGCCAAGCAGGAAAACCATTTATTCTTTTACTCTTTTCTACTGTAAATGCAAAATTGTCACTACAGCTTTTCATCATTCCTTAGAAGGCTCATAAGACAGCCTAGGGAGTAAAGTAAATTAATTCTCTGCTCTATGCCCGCCATGCCTGCCAGGAAAAAAAGAAAAAAAAAAATCTCACACATGCATGTATTCTGGTTGTAGCAAGCCCTGTTATTATCTTTAGTATTAGAGAGCTGCAGATAAAGAATGCGCTATGCAAGAAGAGTCTTACTGGGTTTGAACAAATGCCCACTTAATATTAGATGCTGTATCTAAAAGCAGCTAACAGAAATGCCTAGGGAACACATGTGCTCATCCTAAGATACTTGCAGCTTAACATTTGGAGAATAAGACCCCTTTAGATCATTAATAACCCTAAAAATAAAATGCGTGTATTTCCTTTACAGAGAATTTAAATTCTGCTAACTACTTTAATTTCAGGTATTTCACTGTGTATGAAAGGTATTGCCAGAATGCATCTTACATAAATAAGTTCACTGC